>NW_026530820.1:677500-680865 GCF_012460135.2 Molothrus ater
TAGGGTTAGGGTTAGGGTTAGGGTTAGGGTTAGGGTTAGGGTTAGGGTTAGGGTTAGGGTTAGGGTTAGGGTTAGGGTTAGGGTTAGGGTTAGGGTTAGGGTTAGGGTTAGGGTTAGGGTTAGGGTTAGGGTTAGGGTTAGGGTTAGGGTTAGGGTTAGGGTTAGGGTTAGGGTTAGGGTTAGGGTTAGGGTTAGGGTTAGGGTTAGGGTTAGGGTTAGGGTTAGGGTTAGGGTTAGGGTTAGGGTTAGGGTTAGGGTTAGGGTTAGGGTTAGGGTTAGGGTTAGGGTTAGGGTTAGGGTTAGGGTTAGGGTTAGGGTTAGGGTTAGGGTTAGGGTTAGGGTTAGGGTTAGGGTTAGGGTTAGGGTTAGGGTTAGGGTTAGGGTTAGGGTTAGGGTTAGGGTTAGGGTTAGGGTTAGGGTTAGGGTTAGGGTTAGGGTTAGGGTTAGGGTTAGGGTTAGGGTTAGGGTTAGGGTTAGGGTTAGGGTTAGGGTTAGGGTTAGGGTTAGGGTTAGGGTTAGGGTTAGGGTTAGGGTTAGGGTTAGGGTTAGGGTTAGGGTTAGGGTTAGGGTTAGGGTTAGGGTTAGGGTTAGGGTTAGGGTTAGGGTTAGGGTTAGGGTTAGGGTTAGGGTTAGGGTTAGGGTTAGGGTTAGGGTTAGGGTTAGGGTTAGGGTTAGGGTTAGGGTTAGGGTTAGGGTTAGGGTTAGGGTTAGGGTTAGGGTTAGGGTTAGGGTTAGGGTTAGGGTTAGGGTTAGGGTTAGGGTTAGGGTTAGGGTTAGGGTTAGGGTTAGGGTTAGGGTTAGGGTTAGGGTTAGGGTTAGGGTTAGGGTTAGGGTTAGGGTTAGGGTTAGGGTTAGGGTTAGGGTTAGGGTTAGGGTTAGGGTTAGGGTTAGGGTTAGGGTTAGGGTTAGGGTTAGGGTTAGGGTTAGGGTTAGGGTTAGGGTTAGGGTTAGGGTTAGGGTTAGGGTTAGGGTTAGGGTTAGGGTTAGGGTTAGGGTTAGGGTTAGGGTTAGGGTTAGGGTTAGGGTTAGGGTTAGGGTTAGGGTTAGGGTTAGGGTTAGGGTTAGGGTTAGGGTTAGGGTTAGGGTTAGGGTTAGGGTTAGGGTTAGGGTTAGGGTTAGGGTTAGGGTTAGGGTTAGGGTTAGGGTTAGGGTTAGGGTTAGGGTTAGGGTTAGGGTTAGGGTTAGGGTTAGGGTTAGGGTTAGGGTTAGGGTTAGGGTTAGGGTTAGGGTTAGGGTTAGGGTTAGGGTTAGGGTTAGGGTTAGGGTTAGGGTTAGGGTTAGGGTTAGGGTTAGGGTTAGGGTTAGGGTTAGGGTTAGGGTTAGGGTTAGGGTTAGGGTTAGGGTTAGGGTTAGGGTTAGGGTTAGGGTTAGGGTTAGGGTTAGGGTTAGGGTTAGGGTTAGGGTTAGGGTTAGGGTTAGGGTTAGGGTTAGGGTTAGGGTTAGGGTTAGGGTTAGGGTTAGGGTTAGGGTTAGGGTTAGGGTTAGGGTTAGGGTTAGGGTTAGGGTTAGGGTTAGGGTTAGGGTTAGGGTTAGGGTTAGGGTTAGGTTAGGGTTAGGGTTAGGGTTAGGGTTAGGGTTAGGGTTAGGGTTAGGGTTAGGGTTAGGGTTAGGGTTAGGGTTAGGGTTAGGGTTAGGGTTAGGGTTAGGGTTAGGGTTAGGGTTAGGGTTAGGGTTAGGGTTAGGGTTAGGGTTAGGGTTAGGGTTAGGGTTAGGGTTAGGGTTAGGGTTAGGGTTAGGGTTAGGGTTAGGGTTAGGGTTAGGGTTAGGGTTAGGGTTAGGGTTAGGGTTAGGGTTAGGGTTAGGGTTAGGGTTAGGGTTAGGGTTAGGGTTAGGGTTAGGGTTAGGGTTAGGGTTAGGGTTAGGGTTAGGGTTAGGGTTAGGGTTAGGGTTAGGGTTAGGGTTAGGGTTAGGGTTAGGGTTAGGGTTAGGGTTAGGGTTAGGGTTAGGGTTAGGGTTAGGGTTAGGGTTAGGGTTAGGGTTAGGGTTAGGGTTAGTTAGGGTTAGGGTTAGGGTTAGGGTTAGGGTTAGGGTTAGGGTTAGGGTTAGGGTTAGGGTTAGGGTTAGGGTTAGGGTTAGGGTTAGGGTTAGGGTTAGGGTTAGGGTTAGGGTTAGGGTTAGGGTTAGGGTTAGGGTTAGGGTTAGGGTTAGGGTTAGGGTTAGGGTTAGGGTTAGGGTTAGGGTTAGGGTTAGGGTTAGGGTTAGGGTTAGGGTTAGGGTTAGGGTTAGGGTTAGGGTTAGGGTTAGGGTTAGGGTTAGGGTTAGGGTTAGGGTTAGGGTTAGGGTTAGGGTTAGGGTTAGGGTTAGGGTTAGGGTTAGGGTTAGGGTTAGGGTTAGGGTTAGGGTTAGGGTTAGGGTTAGGGTTAGGGTTAGGGTTAGGGTTAGGGTTAGGGTTAGGGTTAGGGTTAGGGTTAGGGTTAGGGTTAGGGTTAGGGTTAGGGTTAGGGTTAGGGTTAGGGTTAGGGTTAGGGTTAGGGTTAGGGTTAGGGTTAGGGTAGGGTTAGGGTTAGGGTTAGGGTTAGGGTTAGGGTTAGGGTTAGGGTTAGGGTTAGGGTTAGGGTTAGGGTTAGGGTTAGGGTTAGGGTTAGGGTTAGGGTTAGGGTTAGGGTTAGGGTTAGGGTTAGGGTTAGGGTTAGGGTTAGGGTTAGGGTTAGGGTTAGGGTTAGGGTTAGGGTTAGGGTTAGGGTTAGGGTTAGGGTTAGGGTTAGGGTTAGGGTTAGGGTTAGGGTTAGGGTTAGGGTTAGGGTTAGGGTTAGGGTTAGGGTTAGGGTTAGGGTTAGGGTTAGGGTTAGGGTTAGGGTTAGGGTTAGGGTTAGGGTTAGGGTTAGGGTTAGGGTTAGGGTTAGGGTTAGGGTTAGGGTTAGGGTTAGGGTTAGGGTTAGGGTTAGGGTTAGGGTTAGGGTTAGGGTTAGGGTTAGGGTTAGGGTTAGGGTTAGGGTTAGGGTTAGGGTTAGGGTTAGGGTTAGGGTTAGGGTTAGGGTTAGGGTTAGGGTTAGGGTTAGGTTAGGGTTAGGGTTAGGGTTAGGGTTAGGGTTAGGGTTAGGGTTAGGGTTAGGGTTAGGGTTAGGGTTCGGGTTAGGGTTAGGGTTAGGGTTAGGGTTAGGGTTAGGGTAGTTAGGGTTAGGGTTAGGGTTGGGTTAGGGTTAGGGTTAGGGTTAGGGTTAGGGTTAGGGTTAGGGTTAGGGTTAGTTAGGGTTAGGGGTTAGGTTAGGGTTTGGGTTAGGGTTAGGGTTAGGGTTAGGGTTAGGGTTAGGTTAGGGTTAGGGTTAGGGTTAGGGTTAGGGTTAGGTTAGGGTAGGGTGGGGGTAGGGGGGTGGGGTAGGGTTAGGGTTAGGGTTAGGGTTGGGGTTAGGGTTAGGGTTGGGGGT
>NC_050511.2:0-80000 GCF_012460135.2 Molothrus ater
TATTTACACATCTGCTGCTGCTGCTGCTGCTGCCCAAAGAAATGGAGATGTCCTTGGCATTGCTCCTTTCTTTTTTCCGGGAATCCTGACTGGCAGCGCTTCCAAATCCATTAACTCCGGACTGGCAATGGGAATTTTTACATCAATATTGTGGCTGGTTTGATTTCCTGGTTTCGTTTCATTATGCTCCTTTCAGGAAATCGTGTGCGGTTGGGGTTTGGGATTTCTCCAAGGATGGACTGGGATGATGCTAAAAATCCCTCCCATCCCAAACAATTCCCTGCCTCTCCGTCATTAAAAAAGCAGCACAAAGTTGCTCCAAGTTGATCCCTAAAATCCCTGGACAGTTTTGGCCGTTCCCTCCCCGATTCCCGTCCCGATTCCCTTTTTGCAGCTGCGTGACAGAGGTGGTGTGAAAAGGAATTGATGTTGTTCCGTGGTGGCAGACACTAAGGAGAAAACCCCAAACCTGCCAGGCTGCAGTGTAATCCCATTTGAGGAAACGTTGAAATCGTTGCTGCAGAAGGTTCAAGAAATACCGAGCGGGCTGAGTCACATCCACAGCATGGAAAATTTGATCCGAAACGTTTACAATTTAGCAATTGAAAGCTTTTGAATGCTGTGTTGGGTAAACTTCACTAATCTGCAAAAAATTCCAGTTCTCCTCGTAATAACGGGAACAGAATCAAAGCCGCGGGGATGAAACGGGAAAATCCCGTTGCAAATGTAAAAGGATTTCTGCAATATTCCTGCTCAGCAAAGGCAGGGAGGTGTGGAACTGGGAAGAGCAGAATACTCCCAGGGCTCAGCACGTTATCAGTGGCACCCAGAGGTTGGATGGCGTCACAGATCCGTGGATCTGCTGCCTTGGAGGGGTCACCCGGTGTCCCAAAGTTCCTGGGGCTCCTCCTGGCAGGAGAAGGTTCCGCCAGGTTCCACGGGGCTGTACAGGAGCTTTCTCCTTGCTGGAAGGGGACGAGTGGGACCAGAGCCTTGCCAGAGGGGACACCTGGGAACGGCAGCGGCGGTGACAAGCGCCACCAGCTGCGCTTGGGGACAGGACTGGCGGTGGCCTTGGCTGGAGGCAGCATCTCTTTTTCACACTCAGTAATTCCATCAGCGTGAATGCGTTCCAGTGCCATTGCAACTGTCACTGCCAGTGCCATCGTCACTGCCACTGTCACTGCCACTGCCGCTTCAATGGCCATGGCCATTGTCACTGCCATTGCCACTGCCATTACATTCCATTGTCACTGCCACTGCCGTTTCAATTGCCATTCTCATTGTCACTGCCATTGCCATTGCCATTACATTCCACTGCCATTGTCACTGCCACTGCCACTGCCACTGCCGTTTCAATGGCCATGGCCATTGCCATTACATTCCACTGCCATTGCCATTGTCACTGCCATTGCCATTGCCATTCTCATTGTCACTGCCATTGCCACTGCCACTGCCGTTTCAATGGCCATGGCCATCGTCACTGCCATTGTCACTGCCATTACATTCCATTGTCACTGCCACTGCCACTGCCGTTTCAATGGCCATGGCCATCATCACTGCCATTGCCACTGCCATTACATTCCATTGTCACTGCCATTGTCACTGCCACTGCCGTTTCAATGGCCATGGCCATCGTCACTGCCATTGTCACTGCCATTACATTCCATTGTCACTGCCACTGCCGTTTCAATTGCCATTCTCATTGTCACTGCCATTGCCATTGCCATTACATTCCACTGCCATTGTCACTGCCACTGCCACTGCCACTGCCGTTTCAATGGCCATGGCCATTGCCATTACATTCCACTGCCATTGCCATTGTCACTGCCATTGCCATTGCCATTCTCATTGTCACTGCCATTGCCACTGCCACTGCCGTTTCAATGGCCATGGCCATCGTCACTGCCATTGCCACTGCCACTGCCGTTTCAATTGCCATTCTCATTGTCACTGCCACTGCCACTGCCATTGCCACTTCAATTGCCATGGCCATTGTCACTGCCATTGTCACTGCCATTACATTCCATTACCATTGCCATTGCCACTGCCGTTTCAATGGCCATGGCCATCGTCACTGCCATTGCCACTGCCATTACATTCCATTGTCACTGCCATTGTCACTGCCACTGCCGTTTCAATGGCCATGGCCATCGTCACTGCCATTGCCATTGCCATTGCCATTACATTCCATTGCCATTGCCACTGCCGTTTCAATTGCCATGGCCATTGTCATTGTCACTATCATTGCCACTACCCTTGTCACTGCCATTGCCATTGCCATTGGCGTTCCCATTGCCATTGCCATTGCCATTAACATTCCATTCCCTTTGCCATTGCTGTTCCCATTGCCATTGTCATTGTCACTGCCATTGCCATTGTATTTCCCATTGTAATTCCCATTGACATTCCCACTGCCATTGTCACTGCCATTGCCATTGCCACTGCCATTCCTATTCCCAGTGCCATTGTCACTGTCATTCCCAGTGCCATCATTGCCATTGCCACTGCTGTTGTCACTGCCACTGCCATTCCCATGCCCGCTGCCATTGCCGTTTCAATTGCCATTGTCACTGCCATTATCATTGCCATTGTCGCTGCCATTATCATTGCCATTGCCATTGCCATTCCCGTTCCCACTGCCACTGCCACTGCCATTGCCATTGCCATTGCCATTGTCACTGCCATTCTCACTGCCGTTGTCACTGCCATTGCCATGACCATTGTCATTCCCGTTCCCGTTCCCACTGCCAGTGCCATTGCCATTTCCATTGCCATTGTCACTCCCGTTGCCATTGCCATTTCAATTGCTATTGCCATTGCCATGCCCACTGCCATTGTCATTGTCACTGCCATTACCATTTCCACTACCATTGCCACTATTGTTGTCACTGCCATTGCCATGCCCACTGCCACTCCATTACCATTTCCAGTGCCACTACTATTCCCATTGCCATTCCATTGCCATTGCCATTGTCACTGACAGTGCCATTGTCACCGCCACTGCCAGTCACTGCCACTGCTACTGCTATTGCCACTCACACTGCCATTACCATTGCCATTGCCATTGCCATTGTCACCGCCACTGCCGCTGCCATTGTCACTGTCACTGCCATTTCATTTGCCATTTCCATTTCCATTGCCAGTTCAATTGCCACCGCCATTGCCATTGTCACTGCCATTGCCATTGTAATTCCCATTGCCATTGCCATTGCCATTGTCACTGCTGTTGTCACTGCCATTGCCATTCCCATTGCGATTTCAATTGCTATTGCCACACGCACCACCATTAGCATTGCCATTCCTGTTCCCACTGCCATTGTCACTGCCATTCCCGTTGCCATTGTCATTTCCATTGCCATTGTCACTGCCCATTCCATTGCCATTACCATTGCCATTGTCACTACCATTGCCACTACTGTTGTCACTGCCATTCCCATTGCCATTCCCACTGCCATTCCATTGCCATTACCATTCCCATTGACATTCCATTGCCATTGTCACTTCCATTGTCACTGCCATTCTCATTTCAATTGCCATTGCCATTCCCACTGCCATTGCCATTGTCATTGCCACCGCCATTGTCACTGCCATTGTCACTCCCATTCCCACACGGCCCCATGGTGTCCCAGCCCAGGCCCTGGCCGGCGCTGCCCCCACCCCACAGCTGGGAAAGTCCCTCCTAGGCCATGGAGCTGGACCTGGCAGCCACATCAGGCCCTTCCCAAACTCCTCTAGGAACTTTGGAGCCCTGGCTCCTCACCACCTTCCCAGGGAGCCTCCAGCTGTGTTTTCATGGATTTTCTGGATTTTCTGGAGTGCGGGGAGGCACAGGAGGGACAGACACATGCCCTGCTGCTCCCTGCCTGAGTGCAGCAGGCAGCGTTGGAATTTCCATGCTTTCCTTGGCTTCTCCCAGGCTTTCTCAAACTGCCGCAAGCTCCAACAGCGTCCAACAACTCCCAGCTCTTTCCCAATGCCCCGGGATGAGCGATGTGCATTAGAGCTGTGGAATGATGTGCGGCAGCCACAGCTCCGTGTTTTCCTTGGAAGCTCCTGGACGGAGCCAGCCTGAGCATTGCCACTATTTTGACATCATGTATTTACTTTAGCAAACTCATAATTAAAGAAGGGAGCAATGGCTCCCTCATAAACCTCTAGCACAGAATCCTGGGATCGTTCCAGTTGGAAAAGATCTCCAGGACCATCAACGCTTCTGATGAATGGTTGGACACCTCCCTCCCACTCCAAACAACATTCCCAGTGTCCCCCACCTTCTATTTCTCTGCTCCCTTTGGGATTTATCGATTAGGATTTCAAAAAGCTTTCAAAACCCATTCCAAGCGTGTCCAATCTGATTTTGCATCACGAATCCACAGTTAGAGATACAGAACATCAATAAAATATAAGCAAAATGGATATGAAATACTAAATATCACAGCATGGAAAACTGAAACAAATCCCTGTATTTACCGTCAAACCAAGCCCAAAAAAATGAGGATGAGGACTTGGGAGGCCCTGGAATTTTATTCCTAATCCATTGATCCCAGTTGCCCCACCCCAGTGAGGGAGGAAATTCCATGTTCTTACTTTGTATTCTGGAATTGACAAAGGGAGGAGAGAGATTGTCATGTGAGCCGAGGTCTCTGCTCGCCATGTGGTCATAGTGAGTCCCATCTCCATAGTTCTGGCAAGAAACGGGGGAAAAAAACACAATTTTACACCTCAATTTGAAGGCTGCTCTAAAAACCATCATTCCCTTGGGGTTTTTTCCCTGCTGATTGGCTGGAGCGACACATTTTTAGTGCCGTTTCCAAGTTCTGTTCATTAGGAAAAAAAAAAAAAAAAAAGAGAGAGTCCTGACTGGAGAGCTGGGTGATGTTCCTGAAATCCTGTGTGGGGTAAACCAGCAAAAAAAAAACCCTCTGGGAAGAGTCCTCCTGCTTAGAGCAAGGAAAAAAGCCTCTGGAGGAAGGAGGTCTCCCGCTGGGGGAATTCCATTCCAGCAGGAAAAAGCGAGGTCAGGTTGTTTGTGGAATAATTCCTCGACTTAATGCCCGGCCTCGATTTAAAATTCCCCAATCCTTCTCAGGCTCGTGCTCCTTTTCTTTCTATCTCCCCACTTTCATTCAGGGCTTTGGAGGCAGAAATAATCGGTGTGTGCCAATTGCCCGATTTCCTTTTCAAAACATTTTTCCCTCGGAAGCAATACAAGTGTCAAGGGGAAAAAAAAAGGGCAGGAAAATCAAACTGACAGATGGAAGCTGGGATGACGTCAGGGATGCAAAGCAGGAAAGAAGAAAAGGTGCTGGGATTCCTTCCTTGGAGGCAGGAACGGGGAAATGAGAGCTCCCGGGGAAGGGACGTGGATGGAGGGTGAGGAGGGGATGAAGATCCTGCTCTTCCTCGCTGTCCTTCAAGTTAATTGGGAAACAATTCAAACAAATTTAAATAAGGGGCACGAGGAAGGCGCTTTCTGCTCTGTGTGTTTTAGGGATAAAGTGGTGCTGAGCCATGGAGGGAGGGCAGAACTGGGATGTTCCAGTTGGGAGCAGGAGCTGCCAGCACTCGGGAGGATCCAGCTGTGCTGCTGGAAAATCTGCTCTTCCCACCAAGCCATCTCCATCCCAAAGTGTCAAAAAAATGTGGATAACTGTCCACAGGCACAATTGAACTGACTGAGCCCAGCTGGCTCCTAAATCCCAGAGAATGCCGAGCCAGAGGGAGCCCACAGGGAATTCTGCTCCTGAGCAGGGACCGTGGGATGTGGCTGTGCCCAGTTCCAGCCCGGAGCACTCAGGGGATGTGCCAAAATCCCCCCAATTTTTCCACGGACAAAGAGAAGGGTTTGAGCTGCTCTGGTGAGGATCCTGGGCATGGAATGGGCAGGCAATGAAATCCCAGCACCTCCAAATCCTACCAAAAATCCCTAAAAATGCACCTGGGGAGCAGCCTCTGCGCCAGCTGCGCTTTGGGGTGGGGGGGCTGCCTAACCCCCTCAATAATTGCTTCATTAATATGCACAGAAATCGTGGAATGCTCTGGCTTGGAAGGGACCTTCTGGAGCATCTGAAAGGCAGTGGCAGGCTGAGGTTTGAAATGGAAACACTGAGAGGAGCCATTTTAATGAGAATGCGGATTCCTGAGCCCACAGGACTGCACATTTCCATCTGCAGGGGATAAAGATGAAATTCACTTACCCTGGATGGACTCGGATGTCCTGCATTCCCCCAGGACCCTGAGCTAGTTCTGTCTTCTACATCTGGGGACAAAAAAGTTCTTTAGGCTTCGTGGCAAATCATTCCCGCCTTTTGTGAGAAATTAATGCTTCAAATTAATCTCCTGGTGCCTTTAATTAAGAAGCAGGCGTGAGGAGCCGAGGCCAGGAAGTGGCTCCTGACCCCGGGGCTGAAATGAACTCATTGAAATTCACGGCGGGGATGGAGCTGGACCCTCAGGAACGCTGAGGTTCGAGCGGCAGCACAACTCCTGCCTGCCTGCCTCCAAAGTGATGGAATTTGGGAATCTTGGCATCCCATCTTCTCCGAGAGTCCAGCAGCAAGCAGGGACTGGCGGACACTGCCAGCAGGACAGAGCTGATGTGGTTTTACCAGAATCGCTCCTCCAGTTTTTATGGGATGGAAGGGATTTCAAGGATCAGCTGTCCTGGGTTGCTGCAAGCCCTGTCCCTCTTCCCTGCTTAAATCTCTTTAAATCAAACCCATCCAGGTTTTAGGATCAGTGGGAATTTCAGCTGGAGAAGGGTGCTGAGACTAAATCGGGGGAATTTCCAAGATTCCAAACCTGACACTTTAATTCTTTCCCCCAATTAGGATTCCTATTCTCTCCCATAATAGATGAACACGTTAATAGCACGAGACACTCGGAGGTAAATATTTAATTAAGCTCCAGGAAAAAAAAAAAAAAAAAAAAGGGAATGAAACTGTGGATCATTTACCTGACAGATCCGATCAACCATTCCATTAGGTTAATTAGGCAGATTTTTTAAAAATCAGTTGTGTTATGTAACAGACAATTAACTCTGGGGAGCCCCTGCTCAGAATGCTGGGATGGGGCTTTTTAATCAATAACTCCTGGGTTTGGGTGGGGAGGAGAGGTCCCAAACCCAGCACAGAAGGGCCTGGTGTCCACCTGGAGTGATTCTGGAATTAAAGGGATGATTTTAGGGATTGTCCAGAGTGGGGCAGCTCCCTGGGGAGGGATTCCCCCCCAGCACCCCAAAAATCCCTGGCCTCCTTCAGAAAGGGACGGGACTCGATCTTCAGCAGTTCCACCCCAATTTTCCTGGGATTTCACCCCAAAAGTGCCGAGCGCCGCCGCCCCTCTGTGAAGCATCACTGAGGAGCCCTAATGAAGTAACCCTGACGGATGAATCCATTTCTTTGTCCCTAATCAAATCCAAGCAGGTTGACATAAGCCAGGAACTGAATCCAGTTATTCCCTGGTAATTGGAAAAAGGCCCTTTAGTTCTCATTAAAACAATCTTTGGCCACGGGAGGAGAAGGAGGCTCCGGCCTCAATGGTGCCCAGGAAAAGCCCCAAAATGCAGCTCTGGAGGAACCTGGATCCTCCAGTTCCTGCTTCCAACTCCAGCTGAGCTCCAGAGGGAAAGGAGAGGATCCAGAAAAAAGCTACGGGAAAAAGCAGAACTTTTGCAACATCCTCAATTTCCAGCTGGGATATATGGAGAACTTCACAAGGTCAAGGTTGGAAGAGACCTTGTCATGGGCAGATTTGGGAATTGGCCTCAGGAAATCTGGGATGAAGGATTTGGGTTTAAAGGATCACCAGGGATGGGTGAGGAGGAGCCTCAGGATCCCAGAATCACCAGATCCATGAATCCCCTTGTCATGGGCAGATTTGGGAATTCTCCTCAGGAAATCTGGGATAAAGGATTTGGGTTTAAAGGTTCACCAGGGATGGGTGAGGAGGAGCCTCAGGATCCCAGAACTGCCAGATCCCTGAATCCCCTTGTCATGGGCAGATTTGGGAATTCTCCTCAGGAAATCTGGGATAAAGGATTTGGGTTTAAAGGATCACCAGGGATGGGTGAGGAGGAGCCTCAGGATCCCAGAACTGCCAGATCCATGAATCCCCTTGTCATGGGCAGATTTGGGAATTCTCCTCAGGAGATCTGGGATGAAGGATTTGGGTTTAAAGGATCACCAGGGATGGGTGAGGAGGAGCCTCAGGATCCCAGAACTGCCAGATCCCTGAATCCCCTTGTCATGGGCAGATTTGGGAATTCTCCTCAGGAGATCTGGGATGAAGGATTTGGGTTTAAAGGATCACCAGGGATGGGTGAGGAGGAGCCTAAGGATCATCTCATGGCTCAGCTCTGCTCCCAGCCCCATCCAGCCCAGAAGACTCCCAGCTTTTTGGGGCCACCTGGAGCGAGATGATCCCTAAATTTCCCCAGGATCTGCGGGAATTTTGTGTCAGTCCGAGGAGGGTGGGGGAGATGTGAGGCTGCTGGTTGTGGTCCTATTGCACTTCCCAAAAGCCCCTAAACTGGGCCTGCTAATCCCAATTAATTTCAACAGGCCTGGTTGGTGGATTGAGACCTTTCCTGCTGTTTTGCTCTTCAAAAGAAGTTGGATTTATCCGAGTATTAGCTTGAAAAACTACATGAAAAAACCCAGCTCAACAAAATACAGAAGGAGGATTAAAGAGGAAGATCAAGGGAAGAAGAAACCTGGATATTTGATAAGCTAAAGGAGTGGAAAATTTCAAATGCACATCCATTGATCCAATCTTTTTTTGAAGGTTTTGCTCTAAATATCATCAGGACATGAGAAGAAAAGCCCAAAACAACAGGCAGGGAGGTGATGTGGAAGAAGGACGGGATGAAGGCCTCAAACACTTGAAAAAATTCACTTTTGCAATGAAACATGGCATTTCATTTTCTGCCTGAATTTCCACAAATATCCACGGAGAGTTGGAGACCCCGCTCTGAAGCGGCAGCAGCGGAAACAAACCTGAACTGTTCCCAACAAAGAATCCCATTGTGCTGCTGGGGGTGAGCTCATCCTTGCCCACACGGTCCCAGCAGCCACACACGGTTTATTTATCCAGGCCATGCTCAGGGCTGCTGCATCCCAGGATTCTAGCAGCTCCATGGATTTCCAGCCTGGAGCGGTGGCAGGTGTCCCTGCTCCCTCAAACCCTTCCAGCCCAGAAATTGTTGCTACTGGGATGGCTCAGAGAGCTCCCGACCCCAAGAGTCAAAGGGGATTTTCTTATTTTAGCCTTTGGTTTGGAGAATAAATAAATTCCCAAATTTCTGCTCTTTGGGGAGCCCGTGAAAACGGGAGCTGTACGGGAACATCAGAATGTTCTGGGATAAAAACTGGGATGATGCTACAAACAAAACACTCCTGGATGTGGAAGAGAAAATCATTTCACTGCACAATTCCAACTTGGAATAATGTCATTTATTCCCTTGCTCCAAGAGTCTCCCAACTAATTGTGCTTTGGACAGAAAGGCTGAAATGAGGATAGAAAAGTCTGACGTGCCCGTGAATGCCAAATTAATTCATCACACGGATTAATTCATCACTGTGGGACACACAAAGCACAGCCAGGACACCGGGATTGCTTTGCTGGGGACACACGCAGGTAGGGCTGACAATGGTGAACAGCCAACAGTCCCACAATGGTTTGCTCTCAATATCAGGAACCTCCAGGAACCTCCTCCCAGCCCGTGGAGCTCACTGGGATGTCACAGACAATGGTGGACACCCAATGGAGTCACCAGTGCCACAATGGTTTGCTCTCAATATCAGGAACCTCCAGGAATCTCCTCCCAGCCTGAGGAGCTCACTGGGATGTCACAGACAATGGTGGACACCCAATGGTCACCAGTCCCACAATGGTTTGCTCTCAATGTCAGCCTGAAGGAATCACCCAGCCTCTGGAGCTCACTGGGATGTCACAGACAATGGTGGACACCCAATGGTCACCAGTCCCACAATGGTTTGCTCTCAATGTCAGCCTGAAGGAATCACCCAGCCTCTGGAGCTCACTGGGATGTCACAGACAATGGTGCACACCCAACAGTCACCAGTCCCACAATGGTTTGTTCTCAATATCAGCCAAAGGAACCTCCCAGGAACCTCCTCCCAGCCTCTGGAGCTCACTGGGATGTCACAGACAACGGGGGACACCCAATGGAGTCACCAGTCCCACAATGGTTTGCTCTCAATATCAGGAACCTCCAGGAATCTCCTCCCAGGCTGAGGAGCTCACTGGGATGTCACAGACAATGGTGAATACCCAACGGTCACCAGTCCCACAATGGTTTGTTCTCAATGTCAGCCTGAAGGAATCACCCAGCCTCTGGAGCTCACTGGGATGTCACAGACAATGGTGCACACCCAACAGTCACCAGTCCCACAATGGTTTGCTCTCAATATCAGCCTGAAGGAATCACCCAGCCTCTGGAGCTCACTGGGATGTCACAGACAATGGTGCACACCCAACAGTCACCAGTCCCACAATGGTTTGCTCTCAATATCAGCCTGAAGGAATCACCCAGCCTCTGGAGCTCACTGGGATGTCACAGACAATGGTGCACACCCAACGGTCACCAGTCCCACAATGGTTTGCTCTCAATATCAGGAACCTCCAGGAATCTCCTCCCAGCCCATGGAGCTCACTGGGATGTCACAGACAATGGTGAATATCCAACAGTCACCAGTCCCACAATGGTTTGCTCTCAATATCAGGAACCTTCCAGAACCTCCCAGCCTGAGGAGCTCACTGGGATGTCACAGATGATGGTGGACACCCAATGGAGTCACCAGTGCCACAATGGTTTGCTCTCAATATCAGGAACCTCACGGAATCTCCTCCCAGCCCGTGGAGCTCACTGGGATGTCACAGACGATGGTGGACACCCAATGGAGTCACCAGTCCCACAATGGTTTCAATATCAGCCTGAAGGAATCTCCCAGCCTCTGGAGCTCACTGGGATGTCACAGACAATGGTGCACACCCAACGGTCACCAGTCCCAGAATGATTTGGGATCTCAGGGATGATCCCATTGCACTCCTTCCAGCAGAGCAGGTTTCTCCAAGCCCTGCCCGAGGCCTTGGACACCCACGAACTGTCCCAAGGTTATATCCAAAAGGATCTGCAAAAGCTCTTCCAACCTCCACGCCCGCACATCTGCTCCTTGCCCTTCCCTGGGCATTTTCCCTGAACTCATTTCCTGCAATGGAAGCCTGAGGAATTTTCTGGCACTTCTGGAAAAGTTTCCCTCTCCCTGCAGCCCTTGAAGGCTCTGCCAGGGATCGCTTCTGTTTGATTTTGTGCGGAAAACTCACGGAGCGAGGGGCCCTTGAAGGTTCCTTCATCTCCTACCTCTGAGCTCTGCCCTTTGCTCCAGCAGCATCTGCTCCCTTTCAAGCTGCCCATATGCTCTGCAGAAACTTCCAGAGCTCCAGCCTGTTCCCACAAGGCAGCAGCTCCTTGCTGAGGGGACTCATTAAAACTGGAGATCCTAACGATGGAAATGCACCCGTGGCTGGCCACGGGACAGGTTTGGCCACTTGATCGTGCCTCAAGTCATCTCCTCATCAGAGAACACCTCTGGAATTCCAGCTGGGAGAGAGGCCCCGTCTTTCGGAGCACATTCTGTGGTTTTTCAGCCGACGGGTCATTAGGAACTAAATTATCCTTACAAGTGTCTTGTGAAAGGAATAAATGACATCCCCTGCACCACGGAAGGATAAATTCAGCCCCATCTCCCTGGAATATTCATCCCTGTCTGCATTGCGAGCCCAGCCCGAGCTCAGTAGGAGCAAACAGAGGTGGGAACTCTCCACTCACCCTGTCTGGAGGCAAATCCTCTTCAGCCTCAGGGAAGATGAAGGGGGGCCTTTCCTGCCGAGCCCGGGGAAGGTCTCACTGAGCCGAGGGAGCTGCACCGAGCCCCGGGCAGGGCTTGGAGGGAGCTGGGCTCGGATTTGTCCCTCAGTGCCCTCAGGGAGCTGCTCCAGGCAGCCCCGAGCCCAGGATTTGTCCCTGGAGCCCAGGATTTGACCCTGGAGCCCAGGATTTGACCCTGGAGCCCAGGATTTGTCCCTGGAGCCCAGGATTTGACCCTGGAGCCCAGGATTTGTCCCTGCAGCCCAGGATTTGTCCTCATGCCCTGAAGGAGCTGCTCCAGCCGCCCCAAGCCCGGGATTTTTCCCTGGAGCCCAGGATTTGACCCTCATGCCTTGAGGGAGCTGCACCGAGCCCCGAGCCCAGGATTTGTCCCTGCAGCCCAGGATTTGTCCCTCATGCCCTGAAGGAGCTGCTCCAGCCGCCCCAAGCCCGGGATTTTTCCCTCATGCCCAGGATTTGACCCTGGAGCCCAGGATTTGACCCTGGAGCCCAGGATTTGTCTCTGGAGCCCAGGATTTGTCCCTCATGCACTGAGGGAGCTGTTCCAGCCGCCCCAAGCCCGGGATTTGTCCCTGGAGCCCAGGATTTGACCCTGGAGCCCAGGATTTGACCCTGCAGCCCAGCATTTGTCCCTGCAGCCCAGGATTTGTCCCTGGAGCCCGGGATTTGTCCCTGGAGCCCAGGATTTGTCCCTCATGCCCTGAGGGAGCTGCTCCAGCCGCCCTGAGCCCGGGATTTGTCCCTCATGCCCTAGGGAGCTGCACCGAGCCCCGAGCCCAGGATTTGTCCCTGCAGCCCGGGATTTGTCCCTGCAGCCCAGGATTTGTCCCTGGAGCCCAGGATTTGTCCCTGGAGCCCAGGATTTGACCCTCATGCCCTGAGGGAGCTGCTCCAGCCGCCCTGAGCCCGGGATTTGTCCCTGCAGCCCAGCATTTGTCCCTGGAGCCCGGGATTTGTCCCTGGAGCCCAGGATTTGACCCTGGAGCCCAGCATTTGACCCTGCAGCCCAGGATTTGTCCCTCATGCCCTGAGGGAGCTGCTCCAGCCGCCCCGAGCCCGGGATTTGTCCCTGCCGCGCTCCCCCCGTGCCTGGGGCCCGGCACATCCTGTTTACAGCCCGAGCTGCTCCTTCCCAAGGCATCCGAGCGTGGCAATTGTTGTCCTTTGGAATATGGTAATTGGGATATTTTTACCCAGCTTCAGAACATATTTCCAGCCCACAGCAGACTTTCGACAACAATGCAACTTGGAAAGCTGTAAATATGGGACAATCATCCCCAAACACCCAGCTAGCCTTCAACACGTCTTGGCATTTGGGACAGCAGCTCCACTCCAAACATATGGCAGGGAAAGCTTTGCCTTTGCAAGGAATGAGGGGCTTTGCTCCCTCCTGATTTCGGTTTTGGGGTGTTTGAAGGGCTCTGTTCCCCATTTCCAGCCCTCCCCGTCCAGCTGGAACAGGAATGTGAGGAGGCGGCGCAGGGGCGGGCACGGACGCCACGCCCAGGCGAGAGCTTCAATGCGTTTCCCTCCAGAAAATCCTAAAATCCTGCAACAGTTTCGATGCAGGGACTGCTCCAAGCCCTGTCCTGGGACGCTCCAGGGTCCAGGGAGGGAGGAATTCCTGCCCAAAACCCCACCCAGCCCCGTCCGGTGGGTTCTGGTTCAGACCCTCCCTGGGTTCTGTCCCTCCAGGTCCCTCTCCCAGCAAGGCCTTGGCAGTTGTTGGAGGGGATTTCCACAAATGCAGGACTGGAGAGGCCCGAGGATTTAATTAGCTTTGTTTAGAAACGGGTAAACAAAGAGGGATGGCTTTAATGAAAAGGGACAAACAGCATGGAAGCAGCTGGAAGGGGTTTTTTTCTATCCCAACTGCTATTTTATTCCAGTCTTGAGTCACTTCTACCCCCACATAAAACAATTTTAATTCAGGCCAGACACCTAAGACCGGTTTCATTCACACGGGCAGCTAAACCTTGGAGCAACCTGGGCCAGTGGAAGGGGCTCCCTGCCCTTGGAATGGGATTTTCCTTCGGGTCCTTCCAGCCCAAACCATCCCAGAGCCCTGCTGCAGGAATGTGGTGTCAGCATTAATTGGGAACTCTTCCAAACCCCACCGTTCACTCCAGGGGTGTCTTTAAAACCCAAACCCACCATAAACTTGTGCCTCTCGTGGTTTCTTTGTGCCTCATGAAAGGCTCTTTTTATATCACTCTCCGCTTGCTCCAAAGGGCCCGCAGCAAAGGGCAGCGTGGGCCTGGAGTGACCCCAAGGAGCAAATCCCAGCAGAGCCAGGGGAACCCAGGAGAGTTTCCTTGGAGGAAAAGCCAGGAAAGGCAGGAATTTCCTTGGAGGGAAACTGAGGAAAGGCAGGAATTTCCTTGGAGGAAAACTGAGGAAAGGCAGGAATTTCCTTGGAGGAAAACCCAGGATTTTCCTTGGAGGAAAAGCCAGGAAAGGCAGGAATTTCCTTGGAGGGAAACTGAGGAAAGGCAGGAATTTCCTTGGAGGAAAAGCCGGGAAAGTTTCCTTGGAGGAAAAGGCAGGATTTCCCTTGGAGGAAAACCTAGGAAAGGCGGGAATTTCCTTGGAGGAAAACCCAGGAAACCAAGGAAAGATTCCTTGGGGGAAAACCCAGGAAAGGCAGGAATTTCCTTGGAGGGAAACTGAGGAAAGGCAGGAATTTCCTTGGATGAAAACCCAGGATTTTCCTTGGAGGAAAACCCAGGAAAGGCGGGAATTTCCTTGGAGGAAAACCCAGGATTTCCTTGAAGGAAAAGCCAGGAAAGGCAGGAATTTCCTAGGATGAAAACCCAGGAATTTCCTTGGAGGAAAAGCCAGGAAAGGTGGGAATTTCCTAGGATGAAAACCCAGGAATTTCCTTGGAGGAAAACCCAGGAAAGGCAGGAATTTCCTTGGAGGAAAACCCGGGAAAGGCGGGAATTTCCTAGGATGAAAACCCAGGATTTCCCTTGAAGGAAAACCCAGGAAAGGCAGGAATTTCCTTGGAGGAAAACCCAGGAAAGGCTGGAATTTCCTTGGAGGGAAACCGAGGAAAGGCAGGAATTTCCTTGGATGAAAACCCAGGAATTTCCTTGAAGGAAAAGCCAGGAAAGGCAGGAATTTCCTTGGAGGAAAACCCAGGATTTTCCTTGAAGGAAAAGCCAGGAAAGGCAGGAATTTCCTTGGATGAAAACCCAGGATTTTCCTTGAAGGAGAACCCAGGAAAGGCAGGAATTTCCTAGGAGGAAAACCCAGGAAAGGCAGGAATTTCCTTGGATGAAAACCCAGAATTTCCTAGGAGGAAAACCCAGGAAAGGCAGGAATTTCCTTGGAGGAAAACCCAGGATTTTCCTAGGATGAAAACCCAGGAAAAGCGGGAATTTCCTTGGAGGAAAAGCCAGGATTTTCCTTGAAGGAAAACCCAGGAAAGGCAGGAATTTCCTTGAAGGAAAACCCAGGAAAGGCAGGAATTTCCTTGGAGGAAAACCCAGGATTTTCCTTGGAGGAAAACCCAGGATTGGTTCATCTTGGGTGCATCCATTGAGGAGAACCTTTTAATAATATATATCTAATAATATAAATATAATATACAAATACATAATAATATAGAAATAAAATTTATGTAAATAGAAATAAAAATTATATAAAGTTTATATAAAGATATGTTTAGATAGAAATATATATTTATATAAAAATATATAATCAATATATTTATATAATATATAATTTATATATTTATATAATTTATAATTTAGAGATTTATTTAACATATACAATTCATATATTCATATAAAATATGCATTTTATAAGTTCATATAACATATAGCTTATATATTTATATAATATAAATTTTTAATTTATATAATATAATTTTTTAAAATTTATTTTATAAATTATACATAAATTTTTATAATATAAATTTTTTAATTTTTTGTATAATGTATCATTTTTACATTTCTGTCTTTTGTATATGATGTAATATATAATTTATGTCTTAGTATAAAACTTATAGAAATATATAAAAAATGTCTATTAAAAATATAAACAATATATAAATAATACATATTAATATAACTATAATATTCTGTAGCTCTGCCTGGTCTCTGTTTATATAAATATAAATAAAATTGATATTAAATGTATAAAAATATATATTTCTATATAAATATATAATTACATAAATACATAAAGTACATAAATACATAAATACATTATATATTTGTATAATATCCGTAACTTATATATTTATAGAATAGATATCATTTATATATAATATAATATATCATTTCTATCTTTATAAAATATATAATTTATATATATATATAAAATTTCGAGAAATGTATATAAAATTTATATAAAATAAAAATAGTATATAAATAATATTCCCAGATATTAGAATATAATCGTATTTGGGAATATTATTCATTTACTATTTCTATATTATATACAGAAATACCATTTATATTTATGAAATATAAAGAGTATATCAATAATATTCCCCAAAAAATCCTAGAAAAATCCCCAAAAAATCCCCAAAAAAATCAAAAAAAATCCCAAAAAAATACAAAAAAATCCCAAAAAATCCCAAAAAAATCCCCCAAAATTCCCCAAAAGTTCCAGAAAAATCCCCAAAAATCCCCAAGCAATCCCCCGAGCTCTCCTGCCCCGGCCAGGCTGGCTGTGTCCCCCGGGAGCACCAGCGGCGCAGGACGCGCCTCATTTCCGAGCCTTTGGGGCCTTCCTTCCTCCGAGCGCTCCTGCTTTCCTGTTTGTGAGGGCCCCAACGCCACAGAGCACTGGGAACGGGTGGGACAGCAGCGGGGATCCCACAGGGACCCACAGAGCTCAGGGATCCCACAGAGCACTGGGAACGGGTGGGACAGCAGCGGGGATCCCACAGGGACCCACAGAGCTCAGGGATCCCACAGAGCACTGGGAACGGGTGGGACAGCAGCGGGGATCCCACAGGGACCCACAGAGCTCAGGGATCCCACAGAGCCAGGGGGATCCCATAGAAACAGCAGGGAACCCACAGGGACCCCACAGAGCTCAGGGATCCCACAGAAACAGCGGGGATCCCATAGAAACAGCAGGGAACCCATAGAGATCCCACAGAGCTCAGGGATCCCATAGAAACAGCAGGGAACCCATAGAGATCCCACAGAGCTCAGGGATCCCATAGAGGCAGCGGGGATCCCATAGAAACAGCAGGGAACCCACAGGGACCCCACAGAGCTCAGGGATCCCACAGGGACCCCACAGAGCTCAGGGATCCCATGGAAACAGCAGGGAACCCATAGAAACAGCAGGGAACCCATAGAGATCCCACAGACCTCAGGGATCCCACAGAGCCAGCAGGGATCCCATGGAAACAGCAGGGAACCCATAGAGATCCCACAGAGCTCAGGGATCCCACAGGGACCCCACAGAGCTCAGGGACCCCACAGAGCCAGCGGGGATCCCATGGAAACAGCAGGGAACCCATGGAGATCCCACAGAGCTCAGGGATCCCACAGAAACAGCAGGGAACCCACAGGGACCCCACAGAGCTCAGGGATCCCATGGAAACAGCAGGGAACTCATAGAAACAGCAGGGAACCCATAGAGATCCCACAGAGCTCAGGGATCCCACAGAGATCCCACAGAGCCAGCAGGGATCCCACAGAACCAGGGATTTTTTGGGATTTTTTGGGGATTTTTGGGGGGATTTTTTTTAAATTTTGGGGGGATTTTTGGGGGATTCTTTCAGGATTTTTTGGGATATTTTTGGGATTTTGGGGGGATTTTTTCAGGGATCTCACAGAACCAGCAGGGGTCCCACAGAAACAGGGATTTTTGGGATATTTTTGGGATTTTTGGAGGGATTTTTCTGGGATTTTTTTTTAATTTTTGGGGGATTTTTGGGGGATTTTTCGGGATTTTTGGGGGATTTTTCGGGATTTTTGGGGGATTTTTTTGGTGGGATTTTTCGGGTTTTTTTTCAGGGATCCCACAGAACCAGAAGGGACCCCACAGAACCAGGGATTTTTTGGGATTTTTCTGGGGATTTTTGGGGGAATTTTTGGGGGATTTTTTTTTAATTTTTGGGGGATTTTGGGGGGATTTTTTTGGGATTCTTTCGGGATTTTGGGGGGATTTTTTGGGATTCTTTCAGGATTTTGGGGGGATTTTTGGGGATTCTTTCAGGATTTTGGGGGGGATTTTTCGGGATTTTTTGGGAGATTTTTTGGGAGTTTTTTCAGGATTTTTCAGGATTTTTTGGGGATTTTTTCAGGGATCCCATGGAACCAGCAGGGCTCTCACAGAACCAGGGAATTATTTGGAATTTCCTGCCTTCCTTGGCCTCCAGGGCGCTCAGGTTCCTCCCCTCAGCACTCAGGAGGTTCCGCTCCACAGGAATTCCTCTGGGATGGGCAAAGAAACCCCAAATCCCCGAGGTTTTGCAGCTTGGAAGGAAGTTCCCACACAGCACAACTGGGAGCCAAACAAAAGCCATTGTGTGCAGAGGAGAATTAATAAGAATTAATATGGTTTCCATTAATTGGTGAAACATAGCGTGGCAAAACTTGAGGGATTTGGATAAAAACAACCCTGAATTTACTGGAAAATGAAATAGGATAGGATCAGCTGAGCCTTGAGTTTCAGGAAGCCCATCCCAAATGGGAGGAATTATATTTGTGAAGCTGCTCTTGATCAGTTCCTGTGCAAATCAAATCCAAATCAGCCCCGAGAAACGACGACATCTTCCCCCAAAATCCCCAGGAATCCCACGGCAGCTCCATTTCTCCTTTGCCCCAAGCTCTCCTAGGTTCTACCCATTCCCAGTTTCTGCAAAAACCAGGAATTGGGAAAAGAAACCAACAGCTCAGCCCAAAGTGAAGCCCAGCCCAGCCCAGGATGGTTTTTTTGCCCTGAGCTGGCTGTGTATTTATTTTTTATAGGAAATCTGGCAAATGGAAAGCACATCCAAGGCCTTGGATTTTTCCTATAAATATCTCAGCAGTCCCAAATCTCCAAGCACAAGGCAAATCCGTTTGAGTCCTTTCAGGAAATTCTCCATGACTTCCTGTCACAAAGTCCAACAATCACTGTCTCTTCTCCAACCACTTTGCTTCCAAAGCCAATCCTGACTTTCTCTCCAGAATTCCATCAAAATTCTCATCCCTGCTGTCATTTTTGCCTGGAAGTAAACCCAGAAAACCTCTTACTCCTTGCCAGAAATCCAGTGTAAGGTATACAGGAATACTTGGAATCATGGAAATCCCCATGGGAAAATCAAATTTGGGAATTTGACCGGTTGGGTTGTGGAGCCGGGAGTTTATGGATGGAAATAAACGGATTCGTTCCCGCTTCCACGGAGATAAAATTCCTTTAAATCTAGAATATGGAAATGCAGGGATCCGGTTCCCTGTTAGTTAATTACCCCTGGAAAATAATTGGGTGCCAAATCTGGGCAGGCTCCTCACTTTGGCAGCTCATGACAAGATTTCTCCATAAAGTGCTGAGAAAATAAAGACAATTTTAGAGCAAATTGATCAGAGCGCAAATATTGATCCTTTTGGCCTTCCTTGCAGTTCATTAACGAGGGATTCTCCCCCTTTAAGAAAGCAAATTTTTGTGTGATCCCCCTTGCTCGGTGCTAATGAATCCTTTCATGCAAAATTCCCGGAGCCTCCGGCAAAGCCTGAAAAAATCCAGCAAATAATCTGGAGTGTCGGGAATAACCCCGGTGGATACCTGCAGCTCCCTTTGCCGTGACCTTTGGCCAGGAGGATTTGCCAGCAAACTCCCAATAAAGGAGTTGGCAAACACGTCGGGAGGCAGCCGCAGCTTTCCTGCTCTCTGTGGGAAGTTTATAGCCTGGATTCCGTTCCAATGGCTATGCATATCATTAGCATATTTAAATAGGCTGCTTCCCAAATTAAAGTGGAAGCAGCTATAAAATGCTGTTGGCTCAGCGGCTCCTTCTGAATCAAAATTCAGCCTTCCTGAAGTTGTTTTTTTCCTTGACTTTCGACGGAGAGGGAAGACTTTGCAGGGAAAATAAACGAGGCAAAAAGGCAGTTGAAGTACTCGGTGTTTACTACTGAGATACTCCTGACTGCGTTTACCAGGAGCGCCGGGGAGAAAAGCAATTTGAATTCTGCTCAGACAAAAACTCCAGGCCGGGCCAGCTTTCCGTCAGAATTCTCCTTGGTGCTGCATTTTCCTGCTGTGGATCCCCCAGAGCGCAGGAGCTCCAGCCCTGAGAGCATTTCTGGGGTTTGGAACAACCTGGGGGACCCCTCAAATCCCTTCCACCTTCAAATGTCTTCCACCTTCAAATCCCTTCCACCTTCAAATCCCTTCCACCTTCAAATCCCCTCCACCTTCAAATCTCTTCCACCTTCTTCAAATCTCTTCCACCCAAACCGTTCCATGATTGCCAAAGAGTGCCAGGAAAGCCGCTCCCTCCCTCCTTCTGGCCCACATTTCTTTTAAATGTATTTTGACAATATTCTCCTGCATTTATTGCACTTTTGGCTTTCCCTGCCCGCTCTCCAGCCCGTTCTGGACTCAGCAGCCACAGCCTGGATGTCCATCCCCACATGATGCAAAGCAGGAGGGAACCGCTCCCTCTTTTCTCCTCTTTTCCTGCTGAATGGTGGCACGAAAGCAGAAGGAAACACATTCTCCTAGTCCAGCAGAAATATTCAAGGGGGTGAGTCAGGAGTTCCAAAAATACATTTCCTAAGCTGCAAAACAGAGCTGGATGTTGCCATGGCACTTTGGGAAAATTCCCAAGTCTCCAGCTTGTTTCAGAGATGAATCAAGTGGGAGCGAGCGGAGTTTTCGGTCACTTTTACCACTGATTTCATTTGTTGCTCTTTCCCCTGGCTTTCAGGTTTAAAAGCAAACCTCTGAGAGGGATTGAAAGGGGCAGGTCAGCGTTTAGTATGGATTTCCACAAGTGGATTTCCAATAATGGCAGAATCCCGACACCTCCCACTATTCCAGAATGTTCCAGACACCACCCAACAAACATCCAACATCCAACCAACGAGCTCCGTGCTTCCCAAAAGCCTGTTCGAGTTTCCCAGTCTGCAAATCCTGGATGGAGCCAGCCCCGCATGAAAACCTCGGTTCAATCACTTCTTGCACACAGACAGCAAGATGCACTCAGAGGTGGGTGTTCCCAAAAAAGAAAAAGGAGGAAAAACCAAAAGCACATTTCCAGTCCAGGCTCTTATTCGCGCCTGTAGAAGCGCGGACCGTGCGACGTCACCTCGCTGTCACCTCACCCTGGATCCATCCCCAACCCATTCTGCAGGGAAAAAGCAAAACCTGCTGCGACCCTGGCTCCTGCTCCTCCCAAAAATGGCTGGAAGCTGAACCCTTAAGAAGCCCCTTTTCAATTCCAAAGGAAGAACGGGAGGGATGGATTTGGTTTCCTTGCAAAATCTCCAGTTCCTGTGAGATGCAAATCAGCTCTCAGCCATTCGCTGGGCTTTGCAGAAATCAAAATTAGGTGAGAAAATCAATAAATTAGCGATTTCCCGGGATTTAACAATCCTGCCTCCATCATTCCCTCCAGCAGATCGGCCCTGGCTTTACATTTCCAGCCTTCCTGTCAAAAATAGATTTAACACCATTCTAACATTTTGTGCTTTTCTCAAGGATGGCAAGAAACAACTCCCAGGGAGCACTTCCATCAATCAGAGCAGGAGGAGGAGGAGGAGGGAAAAAGTCAAGGAAAAGCAACAACCAAGTGTCCAAGGCCAGGCTGGATGGGGTTTGTCCCAGGTTTTGGCAGGGATTGCAATGGGGCGACCATCAAATCCCTTCCGTCCCAAACCATTGGGATTTTCCATCCAATGGGGCGACCATCAAATCCCTGCCATCCCAAACCATTGGGATTTTCTATCCAATGGGGCGACCATCAAATCCTTTCCGTCCCAAACCATTGGGATTTTCTATCCAATGGGGCGACCATCAAATCCCTGCCATCCCAAACCATTGGGATTTTCTATCCAATGGGGCGACCATCAAATCCCTGCCATCCCAAACCATTGGGATTTTCCATCCAATGGGGCGACCATCAAACCATCCCAAACCATTGGGATTTTCTATCCAATGGGGCAACCATCAAATCCCTGCCATCCCAAACCATTGGGATTTTCTATCCAATGGGGCGACCATCAAATCCCTTCCATCCGAAACCATTGGGATTTTCTATCCAATGTGGTGCCCATCAAATCCCTGCCATCCCAAACCATTGGGATTTTCTATCCAGTGGGGCGACCATCAAATCCCTGCCATCCCAAACCATTGGGATTTTCCATCCAATGGGGCGACCATCAAACCATCCCAAACCATTGGGATTTTCCATCCAATGGGGTGACCATCAAACCATCCCAACCCACTGGGATTTTCTATCCAATGGGGTGACCATCAAACCATCCCAAACCATTGGGATTTTCTATCCAATGGGGCGACCATCAAATCCCTGCAGACCGAAACCATTGGGATTTTCCATCCAATGGGGCGACCATCAAACCATCCCAAACCATTGGGATTTTCTATCCAATGGGGCGACCATCAAATCCCTTCCATCCCAAACCATTGGGATTTTCTATCCAATGGGGTGGCCATCAAATCCCTGCCATCCCAAACCATTGGGATTTTCTATCCAATGGGGCGACCATCAAATCCCTGCCATCCCAAACCACTGGGATTTTCTATCCAATGGGGTGGCCATCAAATCCCTGCCATCCCAAACCATTGGGATTTTCTATCCAATGGGGTGGCCATCAAATCCCTGCCATCTCAA
Source organism: Molothrus ater (assembly GCF_012460135.2). NCBI lineage: Eukaryota > Metazoa > Chordata > Aves > Passeriformes > Icteridae > Molothrus > Molothrus ater. Next base: position 22,728 of record NC_050511.2, read on the forward strand.
CCCATTGCCCAGCTCCTGACACAAGCAGGGCACTGTCCAAGGAAGAAAAGGGAGTGGAAAAGGAGAATGCTGGAGCCCTTGGAGTGGTTTTATCCGGAGTTTAGCGGGTGAATGCTGTGAATCCCAGGCTATTCAGCATTCCAGCAGCAGCAGCAGCAGCAGCAGCAGCTGCACAGCCCGAGCCTCAAACACCGCCCTCCTCCCATCGCAGCTCATTTTATCCATTGTCCCTGCGGAGAGGAGCCACAGGAACATTTGCAGGGTTCCATAGGAAGTGCCAATGGCGGCTGATGAGAGCAATTGGGGATTTCAATGGGAGGAGAGAGGTAATCACAGCGCAGCGAGCACAGCTCCACTCCAGGAACCTCAGCACGGCCCGGGGGGAGCATCTGCAACGCCACCACCATTCCTGAGAGACGGAACAGGACAAAAATTGGTTTATAGGACCTGAGCACAAAATGAGAGCCCCCCGGAGCAGCGTTTCCAGTTCCTGCTGAAACCCCAGAGGCACGGCTCGGCTTCCAGGGGTGCCATCCACCCTCTCATTTCTTGTGCCACCTCTGCCCAAATGCTCAGTGTCTCCAGCCTCTCCCAGCCCCAAAGCCAGGGGGAATGCTGGTGCCCACGCTCCCTCCCTGTGTGCCAGTGTTCCAGAGCCATGGGCACTGCCAGCCCCGGTCTGGGTGAGCTGTGCCCACTCCCAGCCCCAGCCTGGTAAGGATGAGCTGTGCCCATGTCCCAGCCCCAGCCGTGGTGAGCTGGGCCCATGTCCCAGTGCCAGCCTGGTCAGGATGAGCTGTGCCCATGTCCCAGCCCCAGCTGGGGTGCACTGTGCCCGCTGCCAGTGCCAGCCTTGTCGGGATGAGCTGTGCCCATGTCCCAGCCCCAGTCTGGGTGCGCTGTGCCCATGTCCAGCCCCAGTCTGGGTGTGCTGTGCCCATGTCCAGCCCCAGTCTGGTCGGGATGAGCTGTGCCCACTCCCAGCCCCAGTCTGGGTGAGCTGTGCCCGCTCCCAGCCCCAGTTTGGATGAGCTGTGCCCGCTCCCAATGCCAGCCCCGGGTCAGGATGAGCTGTGCCCATGTCCCAGCCCCAGCCTGGTCGGGATGAGCTGTGCCCATGTCCAGCCCCACTCAGGATGAGCTGTGCCCATGTCCCAGCCTGGTCAGGATGAGCTGTGCCCATGTCCAGTACCAGGTCAGGATGAGCTGTGCCCATGTCCCAGCCTGGTCAGGATGAGCTGTGCCCATGTCCCAGCCTGGTCAGGACGAGCTGTGCCCATGTCCCAGCCTGGTCAGGATGAGCTGTGCCCATGTCCCAGCCTGGTCAGGACGAGCTGTGCCCATGTCCCAGCCTGGTCAGGACGAGCTGTGCCCATGTCCCAGCCTGGTCAGGACGAGCTGTGCCCATGTCCCAGCCGAGTCGGGACGAGCTGTGCCCATGTCCCAGCCGGGTCGGGATGAGCTGTGCCCATGTCCCAGCCCCGGGTCGGGATGAGCTGTGCCCATGTCCCAGCCTGGTCGGGATGAGCTGTGCCCATGTCCAGCCCCAGCCTGGTCAGGATGAGCTGTGCCCATGTCCCAGCCTGGTCGGGATGAGCTGTGCCCATGTCCCAGCCTGGTCGGGATGAGCTGTGCCCATGTCCCAGCCTGGTCGGGATGAGCTGTGCCTGCTGTCAGTGCCAGTACCAGGTCAGGATGAGCTGTGCCCATGTCCAGCCTGGTCAGGATGAGCTGTGCCCATGTCCAGCCCCAGTCAGGATGAGCTGTGCCCATGTCCCAGCCTGGTCAGGATGAGCTGTGCCCATGTCCCAGCCTGGTCGGGATGAGCTGTGCCCATGTCCCAGCCGGGTCGGGATGAGCTGTGCCCATGTCCAGCCCCAGTCAGGATGAGCTGTGCCCATGTCCCAGCCTGGTCGGGATGAGCTGTGCCCATGTCCCAGCCTGGTCAGGATGAGCTGTGCCCATGTCCCAGCCTGGTCGGGATGAGCTGCGCCCATGTCCAGCCCCAGTCCAGATGAGCTGTGCCCATGTCCCAGCCCCAGTCCGGATGAGCTGTGCCCATGTCCCAGCCTGGTCGGGATGAGCTGTGCCCATGTCCCAGCCCCGGGTCGGGATGAGCTGTGCCCATGTCCCAGCCTGGTCGGGATGAGCTGTGCCCATGTCCCAGCCGGGTCAGGATGAGCTGTGCCCATGTCCCAGCCTGGTCGGGATGAGCTGTGCCCATGTCCCAGCCTGGTCGGGATGAGCTGTGCCCATGTCCAGTACCAGGTCAGGATGAGCTGTGCCCATGTCCCAGCCTGGTCGGGATGAGCTGTGCCCATGTCCCAGCCTGGTCGGGATGAGCTGTGCCCATGTCCCAGCCTGGTCGGGATGAGCTGTGCCCATGTCCCAGCCCCGGGTCGGGATGAGCTGTGCCCATGTCCCAGCCTGGTCGGGATGAGCTGTGCCCATGTCCCAGCCGGGTCAGGATGAGCTGTGCCCATGTCCCAGCCTGGGTGCGCTGTGCCCGCTGCCAGTGCCAGCCTGGTCGGGATGAGCTGTGCCCATGTCCAGCCCCAGTCCAGATGAGCTGTGCCCATGTCCCAGCCCCGGGTCGGGATGAGCTGTGCCCATGTCCCAGCCTGGTCGGGATGAGCTGTGCCCATGTCCAGCTGGGTCGGGATGAGCTGTGCCCATGTCCCAGCCGGGTCAGGATGAGCTGTACCCATGTCCAGCCCCAGCCTGGGTGCGCTGTGCCCGCTGCCAGTGCCAGCCTGGTCGGGATGAGCGGAATGCAGCCATTCCTGCCTGACAATACCGGCTCTTTGTTTTCCCGGGCTCCCCAATCTGTCCGTCCATCTGTTCTGCCTTGCTTTAGAATTCCCGTTTGAAGCTCCTGGGGAAGGATTCTCCTCTTTGTTTCGCCTCTGCTCCCTCCCAGGAGCTCGGAGTTCAGAGCCAGCCCACCCTGGCATCGATTTTCCAAAGAAATAAATAAATTAAACCCCCTGTTTTACTGGCATCCAATTTGTTTCCTCAATTTACGGTAAAAAAGAATCACTGCAGATTCCCAGGAAATGGTTAAAAAAAAAAAGATGGCTTTCCTTGGGCAAAGATGGAAAAAACAATTTCAATTCCTGGACTCCCAAACTTTGGAATACAAAACACCTTTTTTTGTGAAAAACAAGGATTTCCTATTTGCTCCTTGCCCCACTCCTCTGCGTGACTGGAGCAGAATGTGGAGGCAGCCATGGAAATCACAGATTTCCTTTGCCCTGCTGCACACTGGGAATATCCCCAAATCCATCCAAAGCGCTCACAAACAAACCCATTCCTTGATTTCCTCTTGGAAAAAAATAAATCCCTCCATTTGTTTGGTTGGATTTTTTTTTTCCCAGTCTGTTTTCCTTCCTTGCCTCATCAAGCCAATGATAAAGCACAAAAATGGATACGGTAAAGGCATCAAACATGGCAAGAATGGGCAAGGATTAATTAATAGTTCATTAATTTTCCCCATGGAACAGGAAATTCCCGGAGCCTGAGGAGAAGCCAAGGGTCTCAGTGTGGTCAGACAGGTTTGATGGCTCCACATGGATTACACTAAAAACTCCTCCTGCACGAGGAAAATATTTATGATCCCAATATTTTGAGCAGGAAACATGGAATAAGGAGGCCCTGCTCATACAGCACAACCCTGAGAGACAAAACCCACCAAACCCAGATTTTATCCTAAAGAAAAATCAGATTGCACAAAGCTGAGAGACCAAATCTTTCTAAAATACAACTTCCAAATTCATTCCGAATCCCTGGCTCTTGTTTGCTCTGGGGAGACTCAGAGCAGGGCAAAGGAAACAAAATTCTGCTGATTGGTTATTGCCCTGCCACGAATGCATGGAGGAGGCAAAAGCCAGGCAGGACCATGTCCCAGAGATGTTTTAATTGCTGCTATAAAACCGTGACAGGGACAGAAACATTTTCCTTTCTTTTAAGGAAGTCTTTTCCTTGATAGGATCTCATTAAACATCGCTGGAAAAGAAAAACATCCCATTTACAGGATAACATCTCCTCGTGCTTCAGGTCCTTCCAGGCTTGAAACACGAGGCACTAGCCAAGGAAATATGGATATTTATCTCCTTCCTGCCAGAAAAAAGTCCTGCAAACAGCAGGAAACTTCCATGGAATGGGATTTGCAGCCTAGAATGGGGAAATTCCTCCTGTTATGGATCATGCTCCCATTCTGGAATTTTTCCTGTTTGACAGTCGGTCACAGGTTGGACTCAACCACCTTGGAGGTCTTTTCCAACCTCAGCGATCCTGGGATTTTGTGATTTTCCAGACCAGGTCCCACAGCATTAAATGAAAATGGAATTTAATCTCCTCCGTGGATATGAAAAAAAAGAGCACTGGAAAAAACCCTCCCGGTGCTTTTAGTCCCTTTTCAAGAAGTTCTATCAAATAAACGTCTTTGGCCAACTCCATTAGGGAGCAATTAGACCTTAATGGCCGTCTAAATCCATTATCAGTGGACATTTAACCTTGCAATATTTAAAGATAATATTTAATTTCAGCAAATTAATGGGCTGCCTGTGAGACCAAAGAGATCTACTTAGGCTCTCTGCTTTTCCATCGGGGATGTTTCCCTTTGGGTAGTGTGACAAGAAGCTGGGAAAGTTGCTCCTCACGTTTGGAGCTCCAATAAAGGAGTTCAAAGCAGAGCAAGATCTCAAACAAGCACCTGCTTTATCCTTCTTGCTGCTCCCATTGCTTCCAGATTTATTTCCATATTCCCATACCCATCCATAGCTATTTTTGATCCACCATTCCAGGCTGCTCCAAGCCCTGATCGTGGACACTACCAGGGATTCAGGGGCAAAAACTCCTCTCCAACCCTCTCAGAGCTGCCCAGGCCAAGGAAAATGTGAATTGTACACAGATCTAGAAATTCCAGCTTAAGGAGGACGTTTCCCGTTTCATTCCGAGGTTCTTCCCGCTTCATTCCCAAAAGGACGGGAATGAAAGCAGGAGAACCTCCAGTCCTGTGATGCTCTAAGATGTCATCGCCAGCGTCTCTTTGAAGCCAAGTGACAACATCCAACGTCTGCACTATTTCAGTCCCTGGAGAACTTCCCTGATGGAAGCATGGAAAAAGCTGGAGAAGCTCCAGAAGTAGGTTGCCATCTCATTGCCACGTTGGAAGAAGGTTAGAGGTGTTTCCTCTGTGAACTGAGAGCTTTAAATAGCGCTGACTTTGCACGGCGGCAGGGAGGAGCTGGAGCTGGCGCCGATCCACGGAATTTCCGAGAGTCACAGCCAACTCCAGCGCTGAACACGCGTGGAATTCAGCGTGTCAGAAGGGCAGGAGAAGATCCTTCCTCTGGCAGAGCCGCTGGAACTCATCTTTGGTGGGAATCATGGAATGGGTTGGGTCGGAAGGACCTTCAAGCCCATCCAGTGGAGTCATGGAATGGGTTGGAAGGACAAAGCCCATCCAGTGGAGTCATGGAATTGTTGGGTCGGAAGGACCTTCAAGCCCATCCAGTGGAGTCATGGAATGGGTTGGAAGGACAAAGCCCATCCAGTGGAGTCATGGAATTGTTGGGTCGGAAGGACCTTCAAGCCCATCCTGCCCAGGATCACTCAGCTCAGCCAGAGGTCCCGGGACAGGCACCCTGTGCCAGGGCCTGCCCACCCTCCCAGGGGAGAATCCAACACCACTGAGGAGGAGCTGTCATGGTGGAGGAGGCAATGGATGGACACCAAAGCTGTGAAAGATCGGTTTCCACCGAGAAAGCACCAAAATGCAGGATGGTGGAGGAGGCAATGGATGGACACCAAAGCTTTGGAAGATCGGCTTCCACCAAGAGAGCACCAAAATGCAGGATGGTGGAGGAGGCAATGGATGGACAGCAAAGCTGTGGAAGATCGGTTTCCACCAAGAGAGCACCAAAATGCAGGATGGTGGAGAAGGCAATGGATGGACAGCAAAGCTGTGGAAGATCGGTTCCCATCGAGAAAGCACCAAAATGCAGGATGGTGGAGGAAGCAATGGATGGAAACCAAAGCTGTGGAAGATCGGTTTCCATCGAGAAAGCACCAAAATGCAGGATGGTGGAGGAGGCAATGGATGGACAGCAAAGCTTTGGAAGATCGGTTTCCATTGAGAAAGCACCAAAATGCAGGATGGTGGAGGAAGCAATGGATGGACACCAAAGCTGTGGAAGATCGGTTTCCACCAAGAAAGCACCAAAATGCAAGGAGTATAGCTGTGCCTTCACAAACCTAATTAATTTCAGGAATTCCAGCCTTGGAAAGCAGCAATTAGGGAAGGGTGCTTGGCCCTTGGCTCACCCAGAAGAGCTCCATGCTGGGAGAAGGTACTGGGGCCATTGCCTGGGTGTGTCCTCACCAACCCCTCACGTTTCTGGGCTTTGGGGTCAGGACCATCCTGCCCCACACGGGGAACCGGGCTGTAATTACACACGCTCCTGTCAGAGTGGAATCTGTAGTACATCGTTAATGTGTAAATGACTAAATAACTTAATTAGGTGAAATGAAGTGCACTTACAAGCACAGATGCTTACGTCGGATCGGGATAATGTGGTGTGTGGGAATATATCCCTGTTTTTTTTAAAGATGTTTATATTTAACTGTAGGCCAAGGAAATGAGGAACACGCACTGGTGAGAAAGATGGCAGGGAATTTTTTTTTTTAAAGGGAAAAATGTTTACCACATCCTTACAAATTAATGGAGGAAACCATTTTTAAATCACTTCAAAGTGCTGGAAGGAACCAACTTTTTAATCCCTGAAAATATCCCAGTAAAATCCTAAGGGAAGAGGACAAAAAGTGGTTCTTTGGGCAAGCTCCAGCTTTCCATGGAGCCTGACAAACGGAACAGGAGAAGCGCTGAAACCACTCCCAGCCCTTCTACTCATCCATATTCATCCTTCCCCTCTCCCCAATCCATGGAACACAAGCACTGAATGAGCCAAATTATGGCATGTGTGCTTCAAGGAGGCTTCAACCAGGAAATGAGAGATTTCATCTGCCATTGATGGATAAAAGGGAAGGAGATGAGGAAGTTGTGGAGCTGGAGCACAGCTTATTCCCAGAAAACAACCTGGGGTAGTGGTCAAGTCCCTCCCAACCCAAACCATGCCAGGACTCAAGGAAAGGAAATCAAAGTTCCCAAGCTGCAGCGCCCACACAGCATTCTCCATGCTATTTATTAATTAGCTGCCTCTAATGACAAAGAGAAGTAGCTCTTTGTTGGAATTTCAAAAAATTCCTAAATGCAGGATTCGGCAGCAAGCTGCCCAAATTTTTGGTAATTCCATACATAAGCACCACTAAACGAGAAGTTTTTCCTGCAAGTCCTCTAAAGATCCCTTTTCAAGCTGGAAAAAGAAGTTGTCACAATGATTTTGGGAGAGCAGAATTTGGGACTGAGTCAAAAGTGTCGGAATAACGAGTTGGAATCTGTTGCTATTAGTCACTGCCTTGGAAGCAAAGCCAAAGCTGTTAATGCTGGGGATGTTGAGGAGTGCAGAGACTTGGAAGGAATTTTCTAGGATGAGATGAAACAGTGAGGTGGCAAATATTCCCTTTCGTTAGGTGCAAAGGAGAATTGTACCTGGCAGGAAGGGGAGAGGAGGTGTTTGCCTCTCCTGGGAAGTGTCACCCTTGGAAGAGCCTCCATTTCACATCTCCTCCTTGGGAGCCAAACGAAATCAATTAATTCTGCAACTGGAACCAATTAACCCTCGCAAAAGCACAACGCCGAGCGCGGTGGCAGTCTTTAATAAATGGGAGAAATGGAAGAAATCCATAAATAAGAACAGAAAACGCCACAGGCTGGACTGTAGCAGGTGGGCTCCTCATTCTGCAGAGACAGCACGAGAGTTTGAGGGTCTAAAAACCAACAGGGACTTGCACAAAATGGGGATTTCATTGGGAAGATCTAAAAACCAACAGAGAATTCCACAAAATGGGGATTTCATTGGGAGGGTCTAAAAACCAACAGGGACTTCCACAAAATGGGGATTTCATTGGGAGGATCTAAAAACCAACAGGGACTTGCACAAAATGGGGATTTCATTGGGAATCTAAAAACCAAGAGGGACTTGCACAAAATGGGGATTTCATTGGGAATCTAAAAACCAACAGAGAATTCCACAAAATGGGGATTTCATTGGGAGGGTCTAAAAACCAACAGGGACTTCCACAAAATGGGGATTTCATCGGGAGGGTCTAAAAACCAACAGGGACTTGCACAAAATGGGGATTTCATTGGGAATCTAAAAACCAACAGAGAATTCCACAAAATGGGGATTTCATCGGGAATCTAAAAACCAACAGAGAATTCCACAAAATGGGGATTTCAGCGGGAATCTAAAAACCAACAGGGACTTGCACAAAATGGGGATTTCATAGGGAATCTAAAAACCAACAGGGACTTGCACAAAATGGGGATTTCATTGGGAGGGTCTAAAAACCAACAGAGAATTCCACAAAATGGGGATTTCAGCGGGAATCTAAAAACCAAGAGGGACTTGCACAAAATGGGGATTTCATTGGGAATCTAAAAACCAACAGAGAATTCCACAAAATGGGGATTTCATTGGGAATCTAAAAACCAGCAGGGACTTGCACAAAATGGGGATTTCATTGTGAAGATCTAAAAACCAACAGGGACTTGCACAAAATGGGGATTTCATTGGGAATCTAAAAACCAACAGAGAATTCCACAAAATGGGGATTTCAGTGGGAGGATCTAAAAACCAAGAGGGACTTGCACAAAATGGGGATTTCATTGTGAAGATCTAAAAACCAACAGAGAATTCCACAAAATGGGGATTTCATTGGGAATCTAAAAACCAACAGGGACTTGCACAAAATGGGGATTTCATTGGGAATCTAAAAACCAACAGGGACTTGCACAAAATGGGGATTTCATTGGGAATCTAAAAACCAACAGGGACTTGCACAAAATGGGGATTTCATTGGGAATCTAAAAACCAACAGGGACTTGCACAAAATGGGGATTTCATTGTGAGGGTCTAAAAACCAACAGAGAATTCCACAAAATGGGGATTTCATTGGGAGGGTCTAAAAACCAACAGGGACTTCCACAAAATGGGGATTTCATTGGGAGGATCTAAAAACCAAGAGGGACTTGCACAAAATGGGGATTTCATTGGGAATCTAAAAACCAACAGAGAATTCCACAAAATGGGGATTTCATCGGGAGGGTCTAAAAACCAACAGGGACTTGCACAAAATGGGGATTTCATTGGGAATCTAAAAACCAACAGAGAATTCCACAAAATGGGGATTTCATTGGGAATCTAAAAACCAACAGAGAATTCCACAAAATGGGGATTTCAGCGGGAATCTAAAAACCAACAGGGACTTGCACAAAATGGGGATTTCATTGGGAATCTAAAAACCAACAGGGACTTGCACAAAATGGGGATTTCATTGGGAGGATCTAAAAACCAAGAGGGACTTGCACAAAATGGGGATTTCATTGGGAATCTAAAAACCAACAGAGAATTCCACAAAATGGGGATTTCATCGGGAGGGTCTAAAAACCAACAGGGACTTCCACAAAATGGGGATTTCATTGGGAATCTAAAAACCAACAGAGAATTCCACAAAATGGGGATTTCATTGGGAATCTAAAAACCAACAGAGAATTCCACAAAATGGGGATTTCAGCGGGAATCTAAAAACCAACAGGGACTTGCACAAAATGGGGATTTCATTGGGATTCTAAAAACCAAGAGGGACTTGCACAAAATGGGGATGTCAGCGCGACGGGATGGGATCGATCCCGTTTGACTGCAGCACCTCAACGCAGGGCCGCGCTCCCCGAGCTGGTTGTACAAGGGGGATGAAGAAAGATCCCTTGAAAGAGACACCTTAAACCCTTATCACCTTAAACCCTTATCTTCAAGGGAGATAAAGCTGCCTTATCTTATTCAGATGCCTTGTTTGAGGGAGATGGGTGCCATCTGTGACACGAGCCAGCAGCTCCCTTCCCTTCCCTTCCTTTCCTTCTTTCCTTCCCTTCCCTCTCCCAGCACGGGAACACTGCTGTGCCTCCAATCCCTGCCTGAATCCGTTCCTGGCCTTATTCAGCTTTTTTTTGCCCTTTTCCAACCGAATTCTGAGCAAACGGGGTCCTGCTCGACAGATTATTGCAATTCTCTCCTGAGCCGGGTCTTGCCGACAGAAAGGGGCTTAAACCAGCAAAACAACCTTGTAAATATTGTTAATAATATTCCTGTAAATATTATTATCAATATCCTTGTAAATATTATCAATATCCTTGTAAATATTATTCATAAAATTCCAAAGCGATTCCAGTGAACACACAGCTCCATCCCACCCCTCTGGACACCATCACGGGTTGATTTTTCTGGCGCTGAGCTGAATAAGAGGAAACAACTTTCTCTTTTAAAAAAATCAAAAAGAAATAAAGCTGCTTCTTTTATAATCCTGCACTTTCTATTTAAGCTCCTGCTCTTTTGGATTAAGGAAAGAACAACTCTCCATTAGGGCCTGCCCTGTTTATCGACATCACAATTGTACCCGAGAGCCACAGGAATGATTTCACACTTCAAAAGATGCTAGAAACCAGTTTTATCTCGATGTAAACTTTCAATAGAATATTTAATAAAACTCATCCTCCCCTTCTAGTCAGATACTGCGGTTTGATGGCTACAAGCATTTGCAGGGAGGGGGATTCCGGGAGTGGAAAAATGCAAATAAAAATGACTTTATCTGCACAGTTTGGACTTACAGGGGTTTCACTTCCTTTCTCCCCTCCTAAATGTTCAAAAAAGAACTTTTTATGCACCTTAGACAAGACAAGAGAAGGTTGAAACTAAAGGGGCTGGCGCCGCTGCCTGAGTCCCATCCACGGGCTGGACACAGGAGCGTCCCTGGTTTTGGAATGTGTTTCACCAGTGCCCCATACCACACTCACAAAGCAGTGGCAAAGCTTTCAATTCTGCCTTTGTGCTGCAAAAAAACTCCATTTTGTCCCCAATTTTGCCCCCCAGAAGCGCCGCAGTGCTCAGATAACGAAGGGCTTTTCCCGTTTTCCCGTCCTAAACGAGTCACTTTGTGCACATTATCGAGGAATTGATTTTCAGTGGGACAAATCCTGGTGCTTCGGCTGAATTGGGCGTGTGGCTGAAAGAAAAGGCCAATTTAATGCCAATAATCCCGTGGTTGGAGGTTGGTGCCAGGGGAGCAGCACCTGTGCGACGGAGCCGGATGAAATCCAAGCTCTGCCTTTCTGTCCAGGTGAAATTCTGATTTGAATTTCCTATTTTAGCAGCACGTTCCCAGGGTTGGCTGTGCGCTCCAGCCACGGGCAGCATCGCCGCTCCACACTGACCAAAGCTTTTCGTCAGAGCTCCGCCGGCGAGCGAGCGCCGGCGCCGCTGCTAATTACCATGGCTTCCATAAGGCAGGGATTCCAGCCTGGAAACAGGAATCCAGGCAGGAAAGATGGGGAAATGTATGTGGAATAGAACCAAAAAATATGTGGCATAGAGATAAAACAAACAAATTCATGGAATATAAATGAGGACCTGAGGAGAGGGAAAAGCCTGATGTCCAATGGCTTCCATAAGGCAGAGATTCCAGCATGGAAAAATGAATCCATGCAGGAAAAGTGGGGGAAATATATGCAATAAAACAAACAAATATGTGATATATAAATAAGATTTAAAATTTATACTGATAATTTTATAATTTATATAAAAATTTATATATATATTATAAATATAATTGAGGGCTTTAGGAGAGGGAAAAGCCCGATGGCCAATGGCTTCCATAAGGCAGAGATTCCAGCGTGGAAACACGAATCCATGCAGGAAAAGTGGGAAAAATACCTGGAATAAAACCCCAAGAAAATATAGTATATAAATAAAACAAACAAATTTATGGAATATAATTGAGGACCTTAGGAGAGGGAAAAGCCCGATGTCCAATGGCTTCCATAGGGCAGAGATTCCAGCGTGGAAAAATGAATCCAGGCAGGGAAAATGGGGGAAATATATGGAATAAAAACAAAAAATATGTGGCATATAAATAAAACAAAAAATTTATGGAATATAAATGAGGACCTTAGGAGAGGGAAAAGCCCGATGGCCAATGGCTTCCATAAGGCACCATGGAAAAATGAATCCATGCAGGAAAAATGGGGGAAATATATGGAATAGAAATAAAAAAAATATAGTATATAAATAAACCAAACTAATTTATGGAATAGAATTGACGGCCTTAAGAGAGGAAATAGCCCGATGTCCAATGGCTTCCATAGGGCAGAGATTCCAGCATGGAAAAATAAATCCATGCAGGGAAAGTGGGGAAAATATATGGAATAGAAACAAAAAAAAATATGGTAGTAATAAGATTAAAAATAAGATTATAATAAATAAATAAATAATTAAAAATAAATAAGTTTAAAATGTATATATAAATATAAATGAGGACCTTAGGAGAGGGAAAAGCCTGATGTCCAATGGCTTCCATAAGGCAGAGATTCCAGCGTGGAAAAATGAATCCAGGCAGGAAAAATGGTGAAAATATATGGAATAAAACAAAAAAAAGTATATAAATAAGATTAAAACTTTATATATAAATATGATTGAGGACCTTAGGGAAAAGCCTGATGTCCAATGGCTTCCATAAGGCAGAGATTCCAGCATGGAAAAATGAATCTATGCAGGAAAAGTGGGGGAAATATATGCAATAAAAACACCAAATATGTGGTATATAAATAAGATTTAAAATTTATATTGATAATTTTATAATTTATATATATATATTATGGAATAGAATTGAGGACTTTAGGAGAGGAAAAAGCCCGATGTCCAATGGCTTCCATAAGGCAGAGATTCCAGCATGGAAAAATGAATCCAGGCAGGAAAAATAGTGAAAATATATGGAATAAAAGAAAAAATAATAGTATATAAATAAGATTAAAAATTTATATATAAATATAATTGAGGACGTTAAGAGAGGGAAAAAGCCTGATGTCCAATGGCTTCCATAAGACAGAGATTCCAGCGTGGAAACACAAATCCATGCAGGAAAAGTGGGGAAAATACATGGAATAAAAGAAAAAATAATAGTATATAAATAAGATTAAAAAATTATATTGATAATTTTATAATTTATATAAAAATTTATATCTATATTATAAATATAATTGAGGGCTTTAGGAGGGGGAAAAGCCCGATGTCCAATGGCTTCCATAAGGCAGAGATTCCAGCGTGGAAACACAAATCCATGCAGGAAAAGTGGGGAAAATACATGGAATAAAACCCCAAGAAAATATAGTATATAAATAAAACAAAATAATTTATGAAATAGAAATGAGAACTTTAGGAGAGGGCAAAGCCCGATGTCCATTCGGTAACGTTCTGCTTCATAAATTAATTCTCTAATTTGTGGTGTTTACAAAAGAGCTAATTTTAGGAATGGGAATTTTCCTCTGTTTATCCAACAAGACCCAGGATTTCCTAAGTAAGTGGATGTTTCCAAAGAGTATAAAATCAACAAAGGGATTAGGGACAGCAAACCCAAGTGAGGCGACGCTCGCTGACAACTCGGAGCCCGCCGAATAAAGAATGGCCCGGGCTCTGCTCGGGCCCTCACACATCCTCCTGTGCACAATCCAAGGGAAATAACTGAGCTGGGAAAAGCAGGAAAAGCTGCAGCAACCCAGGCCATGCTGCTGCTGTCAGGCTCTCGGGCCACTTCCATCTCTGATGTGGCCTCTCCCAAAATACCTGCTGTCGCTCGTCCCTTAAAAACAGGATTAAAATGAGGTTGTGCCCTATGGAAGTCTCAGCAGAGACAGACTGTGCTCCCAGCCATTCCCAAAATCCACCCAAACAGCCCCGTGCCACCGGAATTACAGCGCTTGGCTCTGTCCCAAGCTCTTCCCTGGCTCTCTTTGTTCCTGAAATCCCAAAGAAACGAGTCTGCTCTGGGTAATTTCATCAATCCCAAATATTTCAGCCTCTCCTCCGTCAAACAGGCTGGAAGTTTGTATTCCAGCCACAAACTTCCCGCCGAGGTTTGTCCTGGAAATGCTGCCGGACTCTTCAGAGCAGGTGCTCCTGCAGTCCAAGGCCATAATTCAATCATGCCTTGGGCTGACGTCAGGAACAAAAAACAACTCAAAGGCTGTTTGTGAACGGGCCCAGAACCCCTGAGATTCAATTAGAGCCTTGATATTCCATGGGGAATCTTATTTAGCTGGATTTAATATCACCAAAGCTTGGGAGCAGTTATTTATCAAATAGGTCGAGCGCATTTAAATGTACAGGCAACGGAACAGCGCGTTAACCCCACAATCCCAAAATTTCAGGAGCACCACGGGCAGGAAAACAATCTGATTTTTAGATACAACAGCACAAAAAGAACCCAATCCCGGTTTTTTAGGGATTGTGGCTAAGAATGAACCCAGGGATTTTTGCCATTTGTGGACCAGCAGAAATGCTGATTCTCCCACAGGGTTTGGTTTGGGTTTTAACATAACTTGGGGTGTATGGGGTGACACACACACATGTAGGGTGGAGGATGCACACACATGCAGGATGCACAAAAAGAACCCAATTCCTGTTTTTTAGGGATTGTGGCTAGGAATGAACCCAGGGATTTTTGCCATTTGTGGACCGGTAGAAATGCTGATCTCTGTGTCCATGATGTCCCACAGGGTTTTGGTTTGGGGCTCTAACATAACTGGGCTGGGATCATGGATCACACACACACATATAGGGTGGGGGATACACACACAGATATAGGGTGGGGGATACACACACACACATACACACAGCATGGAGGATACACATACACAGCATGGAGGATACACATACATGGCATGGAGGACACACACAGCATGGAGGATACACATACATAGCATGGAGGATATACACACATAGCATAGAGGATACACATACACAGCATGGAGGATACACACAGCATGGAGGATACACACACACATACATAGCATGAAGGACACACACAGCATGGAGGATACACATACATAGCATGGAGGATACACATACATGGCATGGAGGATACACATACACAGCATGGAGGATACACATAACATGGAGGACACACACAGCATGGAGGATACACACACACATACATAGCATGGAGGATACACACAGCATGGAGGATACACACAGCATGGAGGATACACACAGCATGGAGGATACACACACATAGCATGGAGGATATACACATACACATAGCATGGAGGATACACATACGTAGCATGGAGGATACACACAGCATGGAGGATACACGTACATAGTATGGAGGATACACACATACACACAGCATGGAGGATACACATACACGGCATGGAGGATACACATACATAGTATGGAGGATACACACAGCATGGAGGATACACACGCACGCATAGGATGGAACAGGTAACACCCACGTGATAAGAGATGCGCACCCATGACAAAGGGACGCACATGTGTGACAAAGCAGGTGTCTGTACAGACACATCCATGTGCCCAAAGGGACCCTACACGCACACATGACAAAGCAGCAGACAGAACTGCCGCACACACCGAGGATAAAGCAAGGAGCCCCGCACACGCGTGACAGGGCAGACCGTCACACATGACGCGCGGGGAGTCACGCACACGCATGACAAAGAAGGAGCCTGTCCATCCCCACCCAGACGCAGCCAGCCAGCAGTGCCCTGCCCTGCCATC
Organism: Molothrus ater; assembly: GCF_012460135.2. Classification (NCBI taxonomy): domain Eukaryota; kingdom Metazoa; phylum Chordata; class Aves; order Passeriformes; family Icteridae; genus Molothrus; species Molothrus ater. The sequence continues at coordinate 38,477 of NC_050511.2, forward strand.
GGGAAGCTGGGCACAGGGCAGGAAGGCCGGGAATGCTGCCAGCAATGCCGGCTGCATCCTGCATGGCACCTGCCGTCGCCGCTTCCCCTCTCCCGGGAGCCTGCCTCCTCTGCTGCTGCTGTGCCAGGGTCACTGCTGTGCCACAGAGCCGGAGTAAACCCTGAGTAAAGCGCACGGGAGAGAACCCCACCGTGCCCAATCCCATCCAGAGCCCGCAGTCCGGCAGCGCCGGCTCCAAACTGGATGCACACCAGCCCTCACAACAATGGGACGCAGCTACTACTGCCATTACTAGCAGGAGTAGTCTTGAAGGAGGTGGCCATTGCCACAAAGCTCTCACACCAACAATGCACCCAAATGATCCCACTTTTCCATCTGCCTGGCTGGATGAAGCTCCACTGCCTGCCGTTTACCATGGAGGAAGGAGTGGACACTCCAACTTCTCCCCAGGCTTTTCCTAATAGAGTTTGTTAGGAAAAGAAATTCCACAGCAGCCTTTACCAAAAATTTAGCAATGAATTAAGAATTTATTTGGGCATTCTGACCCTCTGCTTTGCCAGGAAGGTTTCCCTGCAGACAGCCCTGAGATGGAAATTTGTGCCCGAATGTCAATGCCGCATCCTGCGTGGCACCTGCCATGGCCGCTTCCCCTCTCCCGGGAGCCTGCCTCCTCTGCTGCTGCTGTGCCACAGAGCCGGAGTAAACCCTGAGTAAAGCGCACGGGAGAGAACCCAACCGTGCCCAATCCCGTGGAGCATTGTCCAGAGCCCGCAGTCCGGCAGCGCCGGCTCCAAACTGGATGCACACCAGCCCTCACAACAATGGGACGCAGCTACTACTGCCATTACTAGCAGGAGTAGTCTTGAAGGAGGTGGCCATTGCCACAAAGCTCTCACACCAACAATGCACCCAAATGATCCCATTTTTCCATCTGCCTGGCTGGATGAAGCTCCACTGCCTGCCATTTACCATGGAGGAAGGAATGGATGCTCCAACCTCTCCCCAGGCTTTTCCTAATAGAGTTTGTTAGGAAAAGAAATTCCACAGCAGCCTTTACCAAAAATTTAACAATGAATTAAGAATTTGGGCATTGATTAAGAATTTTGGGCGTTCCTCTGCTTTGCCAGGAAGCTTTCCCTGCAAACAGCTCTGAGATGGGAATTTGTGCCCGAATTTCCCGGCTGGAAACCTCGGAAGGACACAGAGGTGAATTTTGGGCACAGGACACCTCCCAGAGAAGCAGAAAGCGGTGCAGGCCCCTGCACACGGCATCAGCTGCGGGAGGGGGAAATTTGGCACGGGCTTTTCCCGATCAATAAGGGCAAATTCAATTATTGCAGGGAGCGGGACGGAGCTGGTGCAGCAGCAACTCCTCCAGTAGCCGCTGGCAGATGGCACATCCTATTGCATGTGTATTCATTCTCTGTGCTACATCAGCTGAAACATTCCCAGGTTATCCCAGCTTTTCTCCCTGGTGTCCACCACCCTGGTAGCTGGGGATATTTTGGGGAAAGACCTTTAAGCCATAATCGCTCCTTATAAAATGGCAACGCTGGTGTTGGCTGATTTAAATCCCAGCATGAAAACCACAGGTCAACGGGTCCTCCCTTCTTCCTGCCATTTGCAGAGCCCCAAATTTCCAGCTACAAGGAGTTTACCACGAGGAGTAAATGTTTGAGCTGTAAAGCTTCCAGAATGACTTTGTTTATCAGAGCAGATGAAGGAAAAAAAAAAAAAGCTCAAGGAATCATTTGAAGCTCAAAGCAAAACTGTTTATAGGACAGCTTGTAGTGCTCCAAGATTCCAGAGAGATTTCAGCAATTAACAGCACAAACTTCCATAACTTAATTCTGTTCTATATGTGCAGTGTTCAGTTGCTCCTGTGCTATTTGAGTTGTTCCCCGTTACGATTCTGCAACGAGATTTGCTGATCCTATAAAAATAAATCTTCAAGCGGCTTCCTCACAACATTCCAGGGATCCCAAAGCAGGGGCTTGAATCCTCTGACTTCCTACATAAGGAAAATATCCAAATAATGCCCAAATTCTCTTTAAATAATGGCAGGGAGATAAAAAAATTCAATCACTTTCATTTTGCAGTAGCAAAAAAAATAAGTAGTGAAAGATTAAATTTGGTGTTATTTGTGCCTATTTCGCCTTCCTTGGCAATTCAGGCCACAATTTGTTCCCAGATCCCTGAGACCCAGAGAATAATGGGAGCCATCGTTCCTGTTCCTGCTAAACTTCAAAAAAATTGAAATCACTTTCTTTTTGCAAAAATAATTCGTGAAAGGTGAAAATTTGGTGTTCCCGGGATTATTTCTGCCTATTTTGTGTTCTTTGGGATTTCAGGCCATGAAATTCCCAAAGAATTCTGACAAAAATCCATATGAATTTGGGAGTGGCACGAGTACAAATCCAATGGGAAAAAGCCAAATTGTACCTCACATGGGTTTTTTGTCCCTGATCTCCAAGCCAGGCCTAAGTTCCCTGGTTTAATTTTGTTCCCAGATCCCTGAGAGCCAGGGAATAATGGGAGCCATCGTTCCTGTTCCTGCTAAACTTCAAAAAAACCAATTCAATCGCTTTCTTTTTGCAGTAGCATAAGAAAGAAGCGGTGAGAGATGAAAATTCGTGTTCCCAGGAATGAGGCATCGTTCCTGTTCCTGCTAAACTTGGCAAGGACAGGCAGAGTGTCCCCACACCGAGTGACATTTGGCTCCAGTCGCTCCGACGGGGAACTCTGAATTATTAAATATATTTAAGGGAGCGTGGAAAGAGGAGGAGAAAAGCCCCTAAAAATCTCCATCTCCATTATCCAAGGGGAATGAGTGAGCTGGGTTGATCTGTTTAATTACCACGAGAGCTCCCAGACTGAAATATCTGAATCTCTGAAATATTAGCCTTGGAAAATAGGGAATGGGATTCCAGAGGCCTGGAATTCTGCCTGGCAAAGGCGGCAATGTGAGGAGACGCAGACAGAGCCAACACCCAAACTCCAGCATCCTTCTCCCTCTTTCCTGGAATATCCCGTGAAAAATGGGAGCCGCCCATGGAACGGCAGCAGCTTCCTTTTTAAGCCAGGTTTTTACTCCAAAATCTCCTTTAGAGGGTTTTTTTCCCCTCTTTCTTATTCTTCTGAATGGTATTTCTGCACCAACCACAGCCCTGGTTTCCCAAGCCCTCCCTGGCACACTCGCTGCTCCTGCTGAGAGCAGCGGGATCCGCGCAGGCATCCCAGGTGTGCCTCACCTGAGCAGCTCCAAAACATCTTCCTAATTCCATTTTTTGGGATGATCAAACAATAAGAACAAAATCCTGCGGCTTTCCCACTCTCCAAACCCAGACCGTACTTGAAAAAACCCCGCAATATTCGTTACGATTTCCTCCCTGAATACAAAACGCAGGAATTGAAACTGTGCTGGATTTGCCATTCCCTCGTTAGAGATGTATTAATTTGTTGCTCTAATGCAGGCCAAGCCCTAATCAAACTAATGGCAAAATGAAAAGCGAGGATTTAAATCCTTTAAAGGGACTTAGCTTGATTTGGTCAGGCAAAGATTGGAGGTTTTTTCCCTTTTTTTCTGGGCCACGGGAATGGCCAATGATAAAAATTCCGCTTTCCTCTGATTCTGCTGCCACCCACACGCTATTGAAACAGCTACAGAGTGGGCAATCCAGAGCAGATGCTCCCAAACGGAGGTAAAATTCCAGCCTTTAAATAGAAGGAGCAGAAATTGAAGGGAATCAGGAAGATGTGGGCTTTGATTAGCAGATAAAAAAGCGAAATATGTCAAATGTGACAGACCCGGGGAATTCTTGGGGGAAAAGCTCCTCCAAAATGCGATCCCCAGCGATCATCTCTTCATTTTATAGTGCCTCACACTGAAATGGGGATCAATTTCAGATACATTTACTATGGAAGAGATGGCAAACTCCACCCAAAATTTTAGTAGACGTGAGAAAATGAATTTGTTTTTGGCAAGCGTCCTAAAAAAAGGGCAAACAAAGCAGGAAAAATAAAAAGCAACCCCCCACTTCAGCCCCAATGAATGTGCATTGTTCGATTGAAGTAACAGCTATTAAATCACTTTCCAAATGCGATCTAAATTGGAGGCAGCTCCAGGGGAGTTTGCTTCCCCATGCCTCCAGTCTCCCCCAGTTCTCCCAGTGCAGGTCAGAGGCTGCAGCCGTGCTTCAGTGCCCTGCGCCGAACACCTGCGAACATCAAACAGAAACTCCTGCTCCTTTCCTGGCCTGACAAAAGCCTTTCATGTGAAAAATGCTCCCTGGGAATGTCACGGCTGGAGCTCAGGTTACATTCCTTTCTCCCTCGCAGCCCTCCCCGCTTTGGAACATGGGGAGAAGCCATGTTTGTGGAATTCAACACTCAAAGGGAACGGGGCTTTACTTTCTTTTCCCTCGCACGTCGCAAATCACAACACGGCATCACGGATTAGCTGAGCAAAAAGCCACGGGGATGACTTTAAGCAGGAATTATTCCCACACTTCCTAAAGTCCACTTAGTTTCACTTCCCTGCTTGGGATTACTTTGAGGCGCCTGGTTTTTATTTTAATCTCCGTTTTTCTCCCCTCTGGAAGAGAACTTTGGGCTTAAGGCAGACAATCTCCATAAATCTGGTTTTAAAGAGGAATATTTAAAGGTCAGCTCAAACTTCAGAGGGACAACTTGCAGAAGGAAAAGCAGGATGCAGCCCGCTGCCTGCAATTCCCCGTTAGCAATCTGCATAATTAGAATAACAGCCTATGTCCGCTGTTATTCATGGAGCTGCCTTCAATCCTGCCACGGGAGCAGCATCCAGGTATTTATTCACAGATCCAACCCCAATTTCCAAGCCCTGGACAAACAATAGCCACCAAGTCCACGCTCAAGGCCACAAACCCGCCCTTTAGCCGGGAGCAGAGGGGGAATGAAGCCCCAACTTTATTTTCAATTCCCTGTTTAATGAGCAAGCAATAGATAGTGCAAGTGGGAGATTGCCTCGATTTTCCTTTCCAGAACCACCCTTTGCTGCCATTGTGCGCGCAACAGCCGCCGCTCCGCCGAGCTTTCCTTCATCCTCCAGCCACCGGTGCTTCAGGGAATTCTCTGGGAATTCTGTCCGTGCCACACTTCAGGTGTTGTTTGAAGTGGGTTTTATCTCCTCATTCCTAACTTCCTGCAGCTCATGAAATCGCCCTCCTGGCTACCAAAATTGCTCCGATCCTTTCGATTCTTTAACACAATTTAATCACTCCCTGCTCCCATTTGTCCTCCTGATCCCAATGACTCCAGAGATGAGGTTTAGGAGGAATTATTAAATATAACTCTGGAGTCATTTGCTGTCAGCCCAAGTGGTGCTTGCTGCATGGACTGGGCTCTGAGCATGACAAATTGATTTGTCTGGCACAACCACTCCGCGCTCCTCTCCAGTGAAAACAAATAGAGTGGAGATTCTAGACCCGGCCTCATCACTTCCAAAATTATGGCAGAAAAGGACAAAAACTGGGATTCAAACCTATAGCTCATGTTTGGAAAGTTATCCCAGCCCAACAGCAAAATTCTCCAAGTTGCTAGCTCACAATATCAGCAGGTTTGGGAAGGTAAAACAAACCCAGGTTGTTATTTAGAGAGCCTAGATAGAATAAAAGGCACAAAATGGGAGTTTAGGTGGAGGTTGATCTGAAGAAAACCTGACCAAACTTCCAAGCCGAAATCCCGCTCTGGAAATAAAAACCTAAAGGATGCCCCAGCGCATTTAATAAACCACCGAATAAAGAGGAGTCTTGAAATGAGCAAAGCTGCAAAGATCAGGTGTGAAACTCCCTGCAAAGAGAGGTTTCTCTGTGAATTTCAGGGAAGCCTTGCCCAAATTCCCTGCACGGCGTGCTGGCATGTGGAATTGCCTGGGAATTGCAAACACCGCAGCTCCCTACCTGGCCGCGGAGGCACGGAAAAGCAGCTGCACCCCAGAGCAAGGAAACGTGCACTGGGGATCTCTGGGAGCCCTCATTTGCCAGGCACATAAAAGCCCCTCTAGAAACTTGGGTTGCCAGACAATTATTGTCCACACATGGTGTACTGCGGAGAGCTCCGAGGCCGCTTTTGTCATCCCACCGCTGTTTTTAGGGAGCGCGGGAGATGCCCACCAGCCCTGGCACAGCCAGAGGAACAAATCAGCCACCTCAGCTGCAGCAAAGTCTTCCAAAACACTCTCACGTCTAAAACCAAAACGCCCTGCCCTTAAGCAGCGAGAGAAAGTCACTTGAATAATTTAATGCCCAAAAAATATTCCAGCAGCAAACAGCCCTCTCTAATCCTAAAGACTTTCTTTTCCTGGTGTTTATTCTCAGATACTTGTTTTATTTATTTAACTGCAACAGCCTTCAATTCTGCTTCAATTCTAATGCACAAAATTAATTTGCACACAAGAGGTTTTGACTATAGTCCCCGACAGACAAAGAGAGGCTTTGGAATTGGAAATAAAAAATTCTCCAGGGCTCAAATCACTCAAAGAAAAAGATAAATCTACTGTAAAACTAGAACAATTTTAAGCAATGATTAAACAGAGGCGAAGTCCAGGGGTTTTTAAAAAATCAGAAATGTGTGGCGACGCTCTAAAAACCTCCCAGGCTTGTGGAAATACCAATAATAATAATAATAATAATAAAAATCAGAATCAGAATAACCGGCGCTTAGGAATAATTCCGCTGCAATCCGAACGAATCTGCTCCCCACGAGAGATTAAAGCACCACAACAAAGGTAATGCCTATGGATAAATAAATCCCAACGTTTTCGCTACGGATGGAACAAAAAACGGTACATACTTGAGCCAGTAAAATGTCCACTTGCCAAGGAAGTTGGTCCATTTTTCCCGCTGCTCACAGGAGGTGAAAACATCTATAAAAAAAAAACAAACAAAGAAGCATTACTAGTGCAAAACAAGCAATTCCCGAGTGCAGTGGCAGTCCAAAGTTGCTGGCACATTCCTTCGGAGTTCCTCTCCCCCGAACCGTCAGCCCCCACAGCCCTGCAGAGGCTGATTCCGGAGCGCTCGCATCCCCCAGCGCCCCTCGGCACCGGCATCCCGCTTTTCTCAGGCTCATTAGCTTCCCAAACAATCTGCCCTTGCCGGAGCCTTTGAGCCCAGCAGCATTCTCCTCCTCGCCGGGAAGCGCCGACAAAATTTGGGATGCGAAAGCGCAAAAAAAGTTGGGATGGGTCGCAACCTTGGTCATCAACGTAGCAACGTCCATTTCCATCCCGCTCCAGGATTTGCCTGGCATGTGGGAACCCAAATAATAATAATGCAAAGTGCCACCTGCCCTAAATTCTCATTCCGTCTCTCCCACCGAGCAATTGGAAGCCAGGCTCGCTCCTCGCCCCCTCTCCCTCCCTCTCGCACTCCTCTCTCTCTCTTCCCAGCATTTATTTCGACCCTAATTGGTTTCTCCCTTCTCCGACGTGTCTAGTGGATAATACGCACCTTCCCTGAGTCAGAGCCTGCAAAAAGCCAAGGAACAAATGGGAAAAGTGCACCAACAAGCAGAGAGGGGGCTGCGAAGCTGCCGCAGGCTACGATTGCTGGCCAAACTTCCCCAAGCCATCCCTCAGAAGCCGAGGCTGGAGCAGCAGCACCAGCCTGGAGCACACAGGGGAAAGGGGGGGGCTTGAGGAGCAGACCTGCCTCTCGCAGCACAAGCTCCTGCCCAAAATAAAGAACTAAGTGGATAGAGAGATATTCCTGACATATTGGGGGGAAGGGAGGGGATGGGGAGAGAGGGGAAGGAAGGGGCTGGAGGGGGAGGGGGAGCCTGACAAAACTAGACAAGTGCACGCGTCCGGCGCAACGTTCGGCCTCCAAACCAGCCCAGGGGGACAAAAATCCCTCTTTGCCTCGAAAATCACTCCCGAGTCCTGCCTAGGGCGGGGAGGAGAAGGTTGCAGCAGTTTTAATGCCAGCAGAAGCCATAGGAGATTTCAGGGAAAACTTTAAACTGAGACGGTCGTGGATTTCTTTGCACTTTCCATGTGCCAAAATCGAAACAAGGGAAGAACCGAAAGGAGAATATCAGCGAGTCATTAGCAATTAATTAGTTCGTGTGCCAACGACGCTTGAAAATCGAAAGCACGATAAAAGTGCAATATCGGTACGATGGAATGATGAGAAATGGTCAGTTTTCGGGGCGTTTCTTTTGGCAGGAATTATTTGAGCCGTCCGAGACATGAAACCAAGCTGCGAACGCGCCTGCATCTCCCATCACACACAATCAGAAAGACTAAAAATACTCAGTTTGGATTTTTTTTTTTTAAAGCGAAAAAAATATTTACCATGCTTCTAGCTGCTGATTAAAAATTGCCCAATGTACTTAGAGCACAGTTTGGGGTTGGTTTTGTTGCTTTAGGGTTTTTTTTGGCTGGATTTTCTTTTTGTTAACAGAGCAGCTAGAATTTTTTTTTTTACAGCTGTTGCTAATTTCCACCGTTGTTTCTTACCGCACTGAAATCCAGTAAATCACTCAGTTCTTTGTCCGTCCCTAAGGCAGCCATTCGCTGTTGGTGATGCATTTTAGCAAAATCACACAAACCTAGAAACATGGAAATAACCGCAATCAGAAATCCCGAGCCTTGCAGGAAACACAGTCGGATTTTGCTTTTTCAAGGGGGGGTCGGGGAGTGGGTGGTTGAGAAGAAGAAGGGAGGGGAAAAAAAAGATGGAGGGGCAGCAAAAAAAAAAAAAAAAACACCCAAAAAACACAACAACAAGAGGAAAAAAAAAAAAAAAAAAAGCGATATTGTATTTCCAAAGAGGCGAGCCAAACCCGGCAACATCCACTCTTAAACCCAAATCCGGAGGAGAAAAAAAAAGGCAAAGCCTCTCTCCCGGAGCATCATTTATGCAACAGGAGGTTCAGCGAGGAATGAATGAGGATCCCAGAGAAGAAACTACAGCCATCCGCTCCCAACTTTTTCCCTTCTCCTTCTTCCACGCAAAGTAGCGTTTGGAGGCACAAACGGCAAAGAGCGAGGAGCAAAAAAAAAGCCACGGCGAGATGCGGAGTGCAGGTTCCGGGGGCGGGGGGGGCAGCGGGGGACAATTAGCCCCGATTCCTAATTTGCGGAGCGGAGGGGGGGATGAGGCCGAGCAGAAGCCGGCAGCGGCTCGGGCCTGTGCGGAGGCAGCGCCCGGGGGGAGGGGAGCCCGGCGAGCGAGGGAAGAGGGGAGAGGGAAGGGGCGCGGAGCCCAGCCCAGCGCGGCGGCCCGAGGAGCCCGGCCGGCCCCGGCGCCGCCTCCGTACCCGCCGCCGCCGCTCATGGAGCTCCGCGCTCGGCTCCCGCCCGCTCCCGCCGCACTTTTCCAAGGATTCCACGTTGGATTCGCCCAGCTCGCGCGCACACATGGCCAAGCGCGTTTATACGGGGCCGCGGACGCACGTGACGCGGGCACTTGGCCGAAAGGAACAATATTTTTTTTCCCCTTTGGATTACCCGTTCCCTTCGTCTTTTTGGGTTTTTTTAGATTTTTTATCTAGAATCCCGCTTTGTTTTGGTCGCCTTACTCCCAACGCCCAGCTTTGCCATTTTCCCAGAGCATCGCTGCAAACTTTGCGAAGCAGCCCCTTGGATTTACGCGCAAGTTTTTGGGGATGCTGCCAGCCCCCCCCTCCCCTCTCCCCTCGCCCTTCCTTCCTCCCTCATCCCCTCCGCCACTTTTATTCCGCATTTTCCTCTCGCAGGCCGGACACCACTAGAAAGAACTCCTCGGAGTTCATTTTCCGGTAGGAAATAAAGCAGCGGCGAGTCCCCGCGTCTGCACCTTGGTGTATTTCCCACACGTGTAGTTACATCTTATCTATGCAATGTATATACAATGTATCGATTTACACAGCCCGGAACTTGCACTTTCTTTTTCTTTTCTTTCCTTTTTTTTTTTTTTTTTAAATAACACATCGGGATCGACAATTTCAATCAAAAAATAAAAATGAAAGCAAAAAAAAAAAAAAAAAAAAAAACACAGACAAGTTAGTCTAACAGCAAATTGGAACTTTACCTTAAATGGCCACAAATATGTTCACAATATTCCAAGGGGGAAAAAGAAAGGAAAAAAAGGAGTAAAAAAATAAGCAAAATAAAAAGAGAGGAATCTTCTGCCAAAGTGCTTTATTGTCTCACACGTATGTGACCCTCCAAGACCACCAAAAAGTAGGGAAAGTGTCAGTCCTGCTCCGGGTTATTCCACAGCTTTACAGGCACACTACACCTGGCTTTGTTGGGATTTGGGGGGCCCGGCCACCGGCCACAAAAATCATATAAATTAGATTTAAAAAATGTAAAAATTCAAAACCAAGGAAAAAAAAAAAAAAAACAAAAGGAAAAAAAAGAAGGTCCGACAACTTTTGCCCTATTGTTTTTACAGACACATGGTGACGGGCTCGCAGCGCCGCGGCTCTCGGGGACTTGCCCCCTCCTTGTCCTTCCTTAAAAAAAGCCAAAAGCAAAAAACCCAAATCCCGAAAAAAAAACCCAGGCGACTCCCCCCTCGGGGGAGCGCGGGGCCGCCCGTTCCCCAACTTGGTCCAAGTTTAGAGCAGCGCCCGCCGCCTCCTCCGGCTCAGCAGCGCGGCCTCCCCCGCCGAGCCGCGGCCGATCGCATCCCGCCCGGGCAGCCGCATCGCCCGCCGCTCACATCCGGGCAATGCCCGCCGCCTTATAAGCGCCGCCGCCGCCGCTCGCAGACAATGACGAGGAGGAGGAGGAGGAGGAGGAGGAGGAGGAGGAGGGCGGGAGGAAGCGGGCGGGACGGCGCGGCGGGGCTCACAAGATGGAGGGGCCCCGCCGCCCCTCGCCCCTCACGTGCTCCCTCCCGCGCAAGCTCCGGGGATCGGTGCCCGCCGGGGCCGGGCCCGCGGCAATGCCCGGGGGGCTCCGGCTGCGCTCGGCCATGAGCGGGCCGGAGCGGCTGCGTGCCTCAGCCTCAGCACACCCGGGAGAGACGGGCTCCAGCACACCCGGGAGGGGCTCCAGCACACCCGGGAGGGTTTCAGCACACCCGGGAGGGGCTTCAGCACACCCAGGAGGGTTCCAGCACCCTCAGCACACCCGGGAGAGAGGGGCTCCAGCACACCCGGGAGGGTTCCAGCACACCCGGGAGGGGCTCCAGCACCCTCAGCACACCCTGGAGAGAGGGGCTCCAGCGCACCCGGGAGGGTTCCAGCACACCCGGGAGGGGCTCCAGCACCCTCAGCACACCCGGGAGGGTTCCAGCACACCCGGGAGGGGCTCCAGCACCCTCAGCGCACCCGGGAGAGAGGGGCTCCAGCACACCCGGGAGGGGCTCCAGCACCCTCAGCGCACACGGGAGAGAGGGGCTCCAGCACACCCGGGAGAATTCTCAGCACCCTCAGCACACCCGGGAGGGGCTCCAGCACACCCATGAGGGGTTTCAGCACCTTTAGCACACTCATGAGGGGTTTCAATACCCTCAGCACACCCATGTGGGATTCCAGCACCCTCAGCACACCCATGAAGGGTGCCAGAACCTTCAGCACACTCATGAGGGGTTCCAGCACCCTCAGCACACCCATGAGGGGTTCCAGCACCACCGTGAAGGGTTCCAGCACCCTCAGCACCCCCGTGAAGGGTCCCAGCACCCTCAGCACACCCATGAGGGATTTCAGTACCCTAAGCACACCCATGAGGGGTTCCAGCACACTCAGCACACCCGTAAGGGGTTTCAGCACCCTCAGCAAGACCTAGGATGGTTTCCATCCTCCTCAGCAGACCTGTGAAGGGCTTCAGAGCCCTCAGCAAACAACACCTTGAAGGATTTCAGACCCCTTAGACAACCCTCAAAGGGTTTGGTCCCCTAAGCAAACCCCATGAGAGGTTTCAGAACCATGAGGGCTTCCAGGGCCCCCTCATCCCACCCAGAACACAGCAAACCCTGTGAGGGGTTTCACGTGCCCTCAAACCACAACTGGTTACATCCGCCTCAGCAGTTACCTGCAGGGCTTCAGGTCCCACAGACTCCCGATGGATTTCACGACTCTCTGCCATGATCAGACTCTGTGAGGCCGTTTCGGCTCCCATAGATCCTCCAAGAGTTTCTCCCGCTCCCGGCCCTCAGCCGATGCCGTGGGGGGCTCGCTCCTCGTCGCCATGAGGGGGCTAACGCCATTCCGCCCTAGCGTGAGGGGGCGCCCTGGAGTGAGGGGGCGCCATCCCGCCACTCCGCCATGAGGGGGCTCGCGCCAGGCTGCCGTGAGGGAGCTCGCGCCGCTCGTCCTGAGGGAGCTCGTGCCAGGCTGCTCTGAGGGAGGGAGTTTCCGCCACTCCATCGTGAGGGGGCTCGCACCAGGCTGCCGTGAGGGAGTTCCCGCCACTCCGCCATGAGGGGGCTCGCGCCATGCTGCCCTGAGGGGGCTCGTGCCGCTCCATCATGAGGGAGCTCGCGCCGCCCCGCCGTGAGGGTGCTCGCGCCGCTCGTCCTGAGGGAGCTCGCGCCGCTCGTCCTGCGGGGGCTCGTGCCACTCCATCGTGAGGGAGCTCGCGCCGCTCCATCGTGAGGGGGCTCGTGCCACTCCGCCTGAGGGAGCTCGCGCCGCTCGTCCTGTGGTAGCTCGGCCCACTCCATCGTGAGGGAGCTCGCGCCAGGCTGCCCTGAGGGGGCTCGTGCCGCTCCATCGTGAGGGAGCTCGCGCCGCCCCGCCGTGAGGGGGCTAGCGCCCGGCTGCGTGAGGGAGCTCGTGCCACTCGTCCTGAGGGAGTACGTGCCACTCCATCGTGAGGGAGCTCGTGCCAGGCTGCCCTGAGGGGGCTCGCGCCGCTCGTCCTGAGGGAGCTCGTGCCACTCCATCGTGAGGGAGCTCGTGCCAGGCTGCCCTGAGGGGGCTCGCGCCGCTCCATCGTGAGGGAGCTCGCGCCCGGCTGCCGTGAGGGAGTTCCCGCCACTCCGCCCTGAGGGAGCTCGCGCCAGGCTGCCATGAGGGAGCTCGAGCCGCTCCATCGTGAGGGAGCTCGCGCCGCCCCGCCGTGAGGGAGCTCACGCCTCTCCGCCCTGAGGGAGCTCACACCACTCCTCTGTGAGGGGAATCCCGCCACTCCGCCGCCGTGAGGGGATTCGCACCACTCCGCCCTGATGGAGCTCACACCTCTCCGCCCTGAGGGAGCTCACACCTCTCCGCCCTGAGGGAGCTCACACCACTCCGCCCTGATGGAGCTCACACCACTCCGCCCTGATGGAGCCCACACCACTCCTCTGTGAGGGGAATCCCGCGACTCCATCGTGAGGGAGCCCACACCCCTCCGCCGTGAGGGGCTGAAACTTCGGGCAGGCTTCCTTAGGGCTCTGGCCCAGACCTGGTCCCTCAGAGGCCCAGCAAAGTTTCCCGCCTTCGCCTTGGCGCCATTGCTGAGGCGCCGTGAGGGGCTCCAGCCCCCTCAGCCGCCGCAAACTCTGTGAGGGGTTTCAGCGCCTCAGCCGTGATCAGACCCTCGAAGGTTTTCAGCCCGCTCAGCCCTCAGCATCCCGCGAAAAAAGGTAGGTTTGAAATATACATTTTTAAAATGTTTTTTGGGAGTGCTGAGCCCGCAGTGGGGCTGGTGCACGAGCAGGTGGTGGAAATGAAAATAAAGAAGGGAATGGGGAAAAGCAAAGAGAGGGGGAATGATATAAAGTCATGGAATGGTTTGGGTTGGAAGGGTCTGTCACTGGACAGGAATGCTCCAAGCCCCATCCAGCCTAGCTTTGGACACTTCCAGGGATGCTGCCTTCAAATTAATGATGGATTTGGTTAATAACGGGCTGTGCGGTTTTATTTGGAAATTAAGTAGGAAAAGGGCTAACCCAACTGCCACCCTGGCCCCGGTATTATTAATTTTCCAGGTTTAATCCTCTGGATTTTATACTGTCCCCATATGTCCTGTTTTCAGCAGGCCACAGGAATTCCATGTGGACAATTGGCTGAGCAGGGGGGCTTTGGCTGCCTCAGAATTCACAGGAGGCAGACCTGGGAAATTTTATCAGAGTCCCCTCCCCTGGAAGTGTCCAGGGCCAGTTAGGATAGGGCGTGGACAAGTGGTCAAGGGGGATGGAACTGGACAGTCCTTAGAATCCCAAACCATTCCCCGATTCTACCAGGGTGATTGTGAAAATAAGTTGATGGATGTTATGGAGCTGCAGTAGCTGATGCCATGAATGAGTCCATGTGATCCGGAGCTGCCATACTGGGTTTTGGGATAAAACCAAAGTGGAACATAGCTGAACTTGATAAATTTTATAGGGTAAACCCCCAAGTCACCAAAGTGTTTGTTTCTCCACTTCCCGAAAATAAACAAGTGGGAAAATGGAGCAAGAAAAACCTTGTAATTGTCATGCAGTTTCTCTCTTTGTGCTTCCTTGTTATGGTGTCAACATGAGGCTAGTTTGGCTTAGAGGGGAATGTAAACTTGCTAATTTCTGTACAGCTTTGCAAAGAGTGTGTTTCACTCATTGCCTCAGAAATACTGCAGATTTCCGTGGAAAGGTACTCCTGGAGGAGGGAAAATATTCTTCTGTATTTGCCTGAATTCCGATTAAAATTTGGTTTGTTTTCTAATTCCCTAATGAAATAGGATGTTTGATTTCAATTAAAGTGAAATGTCATCATTTTCTGTTGTACTAATGGTTATGGAATACTGCAGTCCATTAGGGAGAAAACAGTGGATTTGGGAAAAGGCCAAGAGGTGCAGGGGATGTAAAGAGATTTTCCATGTATTTTCAATGTTTGTGATGGGCATATGTAGGTCATTATGGAAATCCATGGGTGGTGATGACAGGAATACAGAGAATACAATAACGCAATCTCTTATTGAGATTTCAGCAGGAATTGTTGGTATTTTGTAAATCTGGAGAAATGTTTGGAGCAACCTGGGCCAGTGGAAGGTGTGGCAGGGGGGATGATCCTTCAAATCCCTTGCTTCAAATCTCCTCCAGCCCAGCCCTGAACAATTCCAGGGCCGGGGCATCCACAGCTTCTCTGGGAATATCATTTGGAGCGACCCTCTGGGAGAGTTGATGGGATTTAACAGTTTACTCCTCTCTGTGGTATTCTTTACATTCTTGAGTGTTCTTTGAAGGCTCTCCACTGTTGGCAAAAATTTGTTGTCGTTGTTATAAATGTTTTTATATCTGATTTCGTATCTTATTTGTGTTATTACTGTTTGCTGTTGAGCCTGGACCCGTCGGTGGCTGGGGACCCTCGGGCTGAGTCCCGTTGCTTGTCCTTGTAATTGAATTAAAAGTTGCTGTAAAAAATACATGGGAATAAGAATAGGAGAGGGATGAAGAAGGAAATAATTGGGGAGTACGTGGCTGGATTAGTTATTGTCCCAATTAGCTGCCTGAATCAGCTCCTTGACAAGGAACACTGAGGGAAGAATAAAGGGCTATCGGTGACAGGGCCAGTTTTTAGGGAAGCTGCTCCTCTAAGTGTATTATGATTGCAATATAAAGAGCTGCAGGTTTCAGTTAAATGGATTTTGATTCTGCTCATTTTTCTAACACTAGATTTGTTTCACTTCCATATTAATCTCCTTTTATTAAACCATAGAAATGCCAACCTTTGTTTTCCTGGGAGCAGCCTAGGACATAATCTAACTTCACAAAAAAATACAAGTATTTGTGCTTAGTGAAGAGGCTGAGGTTGGATTTAAATCCTGTGAACTGGACACACAGTTATGTCATTTCCAAGTCCAGGAGAAGTTGATTATTTGGAATGAACCTGAGGACAAATTCCTCTCCAAAGTCACGGCTTTAAGCTGTGCCACGGGAGTTTCAGGCAGGATTTCTGCACGGACGGGGCTGCGCAGGAGGTGCTGGAGTCCCCATTCCGGGTGGAGCCTGGGAGACACAGACGCGTTTGTGCAGCGTCTCTGGGCCGCCTCCCACACAGGAGACACAGGATCCCTTCCCTCAGCAACGTTCTCACTCCTTATCAGGCACTACGTGTAATAAATAAATACCAGGCGCGGTTTGGAAGCAGCCAGGGAAATGTGTGGAGCTGTCCCTAAAAGCTCCTGGTCCCCAGCAGGAATTCTAGGGCCCTGCTCAGCTCCATTGATTGTGCTGTCTGTAGAGAGGGAGCTGAAAGGGTTGCAAAGAAATGAGAGATTAGGGAAAAAGGAGTCAGGGATTTATCCAACCCCGTAATAAATGAGATCATTTCTAAGAAAACTCAGCTGTCACCGAGCTGCCCTCCTGTCCTGTCCCCGCCTGGCAGGGCCACGGCCCCGTCCCTGTCATTGGGAAAGGTGCAGCAGCCAGGAGATCCCTAGGATGGGCCGTTCCAGGCCTGGTCTGAGGCTCCAGGGGACACATCTGGGATTCCTGAGCTTCGTTCCAGTCCATCCACAGCCAAGCTGCCTCCAGCTGGCACCTCCCGCCACTCGGGGCCGGTCCATGAAAGCCTCTCCCTTCCAACCCAAACCGTTCCTGGATTCCGAGATTGGAATTTCATCCCCAGGCAGCCGAGGAAGGTGAGGGTCAGGGGAAGGGGAGTGAGGCAGAGCAGGGAAGGTAAAGGAGAGGAAATAAAGCCATGTTTTCCACATGGATAACTCCCCAGCAATCCGCTGGAAGAGGGATTTGGTCCTATCCTGAAACCCCAAACCAGCCTCGTTCGGATTTGCCAAGCACCTGTGAAAGAATGCAGCTGCAAGGCCCTGGGAAAACAATGGAACTGTGACAGTTTATTAATTTAAGGCAGCCCCGAGATTTATTTGGGAAAGCAGCGATACCACTGGAGGACTCAGTGCCATTCCTGAGGTATGCCCGGGGCTGTGGATGTGTGGAACTCCAGTTTGGGAACTGGGACACCTTACTGGCTCTGGCAACAAAACAAATTATTTTTCATTCCATATTCCTTTGATAGGTTGGGATTTTTCCTTGTTTTCTATTTTTTTTTTTTCAATATAGTTTGCTCTGGCTATTTTTTTCTGGTGAAGCAAGGGTTTGGAAAGTGCAGGCAGCATTTCAAACTGTGATCTGCACAGATGGGAATGAAGGAACATTCTCCAGGCAAAAATTGTTCTCAGAGACATTTGGATTGAGCAGGATTTGTCTGTGTGCGGGGTGGAACATCCTGATTTCCAGCAGGAGGGTGCTAGGGCAGCGCAGGGCCCAGCCCAGCGGATCCAAGCCCTTCTCCCACGGCAGAGGGCCAGGAACCCGTGGGCAGGGCTGTCCCAGGGAAAAGCCCCCAGGATCGGGCACCGAGGTGCTGTGTCCTCCCAAACCTGGCTGCTTTTAATGAGTTTGAGGTGTGTGCGCGCGGAGCCCTGCGCTTGATGAAGAGTTTCTGTCACCGCAGGCAGCAGTTACAAATGACAGGGTGGGCAGGGATGGGCCGGGCAAATCCAAAACAATTTGCTTTGCATAGATTAGCAGCTCCTCGAGAGATCCCACATTCATCTGGGAGAGGTTTGCAGGGTGCAGTGTCACAGAGAGGCTTTGCTGCCCACGTCTTGTGTTTTTCCCCACTTCCCTCCTCGCTTCCCTCCTCCCCCTTTTGGTTTCCAAACCGAATTTCCCGATTTCCAGATGCAACTGCAATATAACGTGGAAATAAAAGCAGGCAGTTAAATTATCAGAGCACATAATCTCTCCCAAAGAAAAAGGGGGGATCATCCAACTCCATCTTCCTGCTTATGGGTCCCTGTTGCTGTACTGGTGCTAAATACACCAGGAGCTCGGCTCATCAAATTTTTAAGCACAGGATGCACAAAGGAAGCTCCAGAGTGTCTGGAAAAGCTCGTGGCATCGGTCAAAGGCAGCTCTTGGGGCTGAGGCGCTGCCAGCTCCCCATTCATCATCACTTCCCTTCCATGCCTGCGTTCCTTTTGTTCTCCAAACCCTAAATTTGCACGGTTTAATTTTCCTCCTCTCCCGGAATGGCTTTGCAAATGCTTAGCCTTAAGTAATAGTCAGTAAAGGCGAATTACCTTAAATCAAGCAAGGGTTATCTAATTTAGAAAATAGGAAATAGAGAGAAAATCAAACTAAATGAAATGTAAACAGGATAATTCATAGCTAATCCATGGGCTTGCTCAACAGGAGGAGTCTTTTAGTTGTGCTCAGTTCTTAGCACAACTCACAGGTGTTTGAGCCCAAACCGACAGCATCTTTAGGCCCTGTACTCCCAAAAGTGATCCCAAAAGTGATTGCCAAAATCCTAAGGGAATGGGATTTCTCATGTCCATTTTTGTTTTATTGTAGCGCCTCCAGCCGAGCTGCTCTTTCCTCAGTTTCCCTTTTATTGGCACACAGCCACTTGTAAGCGTGTGGGGATGGGATGGCACCAGGGCAGACTCTCCTGTGACATTTAGACAAGACATTCCCTACAATCCCACACTGCCTCGGGTTGGGGCACTTCAATATCACCTCCTTGCACTAACCCAGGTGGCACAAGCTGGCCTTGGGCGCTCCCAGGGATGCCACAGCTGTGCTGGGGCCTCCCCACCCTCCCGGTATCCCAGCCCGAGCTCCCCAGTTTCCCCACCCTCCGGTTCCCTTGCCTGCCTTTTTATTAATATTCAGCTCAGCGCCGTCCCACGGCCTAATGAAGCTTATTACAGGATCCTGGCAGAAAGCTTTCCAACTTCCTTCCAATTAGCACTCGGTGCTTCAGAGGAATCCTCGCAGTACAGGGGAGCTGTTTGGCAATTGCACGGCACCTTTTTTTCAGCAACTTCACTTAAGATGTCCTTGTTAGATTAAAGACTCCTCAGATGCTGATTACCCCCTCCGGGTGGGTTCTTCATTGTTCTCCACACTCACGAGTCCTTTTATATGTTTTATTTAGGCTACAGCTTACTGGGATCGTCCTGGTTTATTAAGGAACGCTTTGGGTTGGAAGGGGTTTTAAGGACCATCCTATTCCAACCCCCGGGACACTTCCAGGGAAGGAGAGTCCGCTCAGATGAAGGAATTTCAGATTGGCACATGAGAAAATGCACCGGGACTGGTTCTGAAATAAAGTAGAACATTCCCAGCACTGCTGCTGAGCTGCTCCTGTGTGAGCTTGCCCTGAGACTTCCTTGCAGTGGGAAAGAAATGCAGAAATGCATCCCTGTGATCCGCTCCAGTGCTGGTGTTTCCTGTGCCCCGTTCCTATGAGCAATCCAAGGCCAGCTTGGAGCAGCCTGGTGTCGTGGAACGTGTCCCTTCCAGCCCAAACCACTCCAGAATTCCTTCCAGAGCCTTCCGTGCCCCAAAGCCTGCACCCAGGATTCCTGCTCCTGTTTCCATGCCAGTGATTCCCAAGGGATGTTTTGTCTCTGGTGGTAAAATGAGGACAGGACTGGGGTGCGCTTTCCACCCCTGAGGTCCCCAGGAGGGAAACCCGGTCCCAGCCCTTCTCCCAGTTTTCCCTCAGATTCTGACGAATTCCCAGTGATTGCTTTTCCAGGGAAACCCTAACAATGAGAATTTTTCGAGGTTAGAGACACAATTTGGGCAAAGGAGCAAACTTCATTGCAGCGTGGCAATTAAGGCCAAGGAATATCAGCAGGTCACATCTTGCTTCCGGTGCATGGGGAATTGTTTTTCCGTGCAGTTTGGAGGAAGCAGCGTCGGGGCTGTGCTTGGTATTTAAAGCAAACAAACCTCTCAGTTAAATGAGACTGTGGAATGGGGCACGAAAGTAAAACCGAGAGCGTTAAATTACAGATAACGGGGGAAGAGTCCAAATTTTCCCAAATGTTCTCGGTTCTCGGTTTTTTCCTAACGACCGTCGTTATATTTTGATGTGGTTAATAATACAGCAGAGGTTAAATGAAACATGAAAAAGGGCTGTACATTAAAATTGAGATAACTCTTCCTTCAGTGAAGTGGAACCCAGCAGATGTAGCTGCACACTGTAATTGCTGCCTGTTTCCTGTCACTCTGATTAAGTTGCATTGTCCCTGCTCCAAGTGTAGGAATCAGTGGCTTCCCATAGGGCACAGCATGGGACAACAGGCAAATGACTCTGTGCACCTCCTGCTTGTCCTGGTAATGCTATAGGCACACAATATCCATTGATGACTCCTAAAATCAATAGGCTGTGCAGTGGCAGAGGCACTCCACTCAAGGGCTGACATTTTGGGAACAGCTCCATTCCCCAGCTAGGATTTTGGGAATGGTTCCATTCCCCAGTTCAGGAGGCCAGATGAACCCAGGGCCTGGCTGCTGTGTTAATTCTGCTTCTCAGGGGTCACTCTGCACCTTCCAGTGCTGCTGTTCACCTTGTTCTAAAGCCTTGGGATCCCAGAGTCATGGAAATTAGTGAATTGTACTGGGATCCCAGAGTCATGGATATTAATGAATTGTACCGGGATCCCAGAGTCATGGATATTAGTGAATTGTACTGGGATCCCAGAGTCATGGATATTAGTGAATTGTACCTGGGATCCCAGAGTCATGGATATTAGTGAATTGTAGTGGGATCCCAAAATCATGGATATTAATGAATTGTACTGGGATCCCAAAATCATGGATATTAATGAATTGTACTGGGATCCCAGAGTCATGGATATTAGTGAATTGTACTGGGATCCCAGAGTCATGGATATTAGTGAATTGTACTGGGATCCCAAAATCATGTATATTAATGAATTGTACTGGGATCCCAAAATCATGGATATTAATGAATTGTACTGGGATCCCAGAGTCATGGATATTAATGAATTGTACTGGGATCCCAAAATCAAGGATATTAGTGAATTGTACTGGGATCCCAAAATCAAGGATATTAGTGAATTGTACTGGGATCCCAGAGTCATGGATATTAATGAATTGTACTGGGATCCCAAAATCAAGGATATTAGTGAATTGTACTGGGATCCCAAAATCAAGGATATTAGTGAATTGTACTGGGATCCCAGAGTCATGGATATTAGTGAATTGTACTGGGATCCCAGAGTCATGGATATTAGTGAATTGTACTGGGATCCCAAAATCAAGGATATTAGTGAATTGTACTGGGATCCCAGAGTCATGGATATTAGTGAATTGTACTGGGATCCCAGAGTCATGGATATTAGTGAATAATACCTGGGATCCCAGAATCATGGATATTAGTGAATTGTACTGGGATCCCAGAGTCATGGATATTAGTGAATTGTACTGGGATCCCAGAGTCATGGATATTAGTGAATAATACCTGGGATCCCAGAATCATGGATATTAGTGAATTGTACTGGGATCCCAGAGTCATGGATATTAGTGAATTGTCGTGGGATCCCAGAGTCATGGATATTAGTGAATTGTAGAGGGATCCCAGAATCATGGATATTAGTGAATTGTAGTGGGATCCCAGAGTCATGGATATTAGTGAATTGTAGTGGGATCCCAGAGTCATGGATATTAATGAATTGTACCTGGGATCCCAGAGTCATGGATATTAGTGAATTGTACTGGGATCCCAGAGTCATGGATATTAGTGAATTGTACTGGGATCCCAGAGTCATGGATATTAATGAATTGTACTGGGATCCCAGAGTCATGGATATTAGTGAATAATACCTGGGATCCCAGAGTCATGGAAATTAGTGAATTGTACTGGGATCCCAAAATCAAGGATATTAGTGAATTGTACTGGGATCCCAGAGTCATGGATATTAGTGAATTGTAACGGGATCCCAGAGTCATGGATATTAGTGAATTGTACTGGGATCCCAGAGTCATGGATATTAGTGAATTGTACTGGGATGCCAAAATCATGGATATTAGTGAATTGTACTGGGATCCCAGAGTCATGGATATTAGTGAATTGTACTGGGATGCCAAAATCATGGATATTAGTGAATTGTACTGGGATCCCAGAGTCATGGATATTAGTGAATTGTACTGGGATCCCAGAGTCATGGATATTAGTGAATAATACCTGGGATCCCAGAGTCATGGATATTAGTGAATTGTACCTGAGATCCCAGAGTCATGGATATTAATGAATTGTACTGGGATCCCAAAATCATGAATATTAATGAATTGTACTGGGATCCCAGAGTCATGGATATTAGTGAATTGTACTGGGATCCCAGAGTCATGGATATTAGTGAATAATACCTGAGATCCCAGAGTCATGGATATTAGTGAATTGTACTGGGATCCCAAAATCATGGATATTAGTGAATTGTAGTGGGATCCCAGAGTCATGGATATTAGTGAATTGTACTGGGATCCCAAAATCATGGATATTAGTGAATTGTACTGGGATCCCAGAGTCATGGATATTAGTGAATTGTACTGGGATCCCAGAGTCATGGATATTAGTGAATAATACCTGAGATCCCAGAGTCATGGATATTAGTGAATTGTACTGGGATCCCAAAATCATGGATATTAGTGAATTGTACTGGGATCCCAGAGTCATGGATATTAGTGAATTGTACTGGGATCCCAGAGTCATGGAAATTAGTGAATTGTACTGGGATCCCAGAGTCATGGATATTAGTGAATTGTACTGGGATCCCAGAGTCATGGATATTAGTGAATTGTACTGGGATCCCAGAGTCATGGATATTAGTGAATAATACCTGGGATCCCAGAGTCATGGATATTAGTGAATTGTACTGGGATCCCAGAGTCATGGATATTAGTGAATAATACCTGAGATCCCAGAGTCATGGATATTAATGAATAATACCTGAGATCCCAGAGTCATGGATATTAGTGAATTGTACTGGGATCCCAGAGTCATGGATATTAGTGAATTGTACTGGGATCCCAGAGTCATGGATATTAGTGAATAATACCTGAGATCCCAGAGTCATGGATATTAATGAATAATACCTGAGATCCCAGAGTCATGGATATTAGTGAATTGTACTGGGATCCCAGAGTCATGGATATTAATGAATTGTACTGGGATCCCAGAGTCATGGATATTAGTGAATTGTACTGGGATCCCAAAATCAAGGATATTAGTGAATTGTACTGGGATCCCAGAGTCATGGAATGATTCCTGCTCGTCCTGGTCCTGCTCTAGGCACACGATATCCATTGATGACTCCCTAAATCAATAGGCTGTGCAGTGGCAGAGGCTTCCATGGGAGAGGCACTCCAGTCCAGTGTGAATGAGTTCATCTTTGAGGTCCCTTTTGAGCCCAAGCATTCCTGGATTGTGTGATTCCAGGGCAGGGTGGCAGGAGGGCCCTTGGAACTCCCTCAAGCACCTTTAGAGGTGCTGGTTTGGAGCATTCCATGAAATATTTGCCTGGAAAACTGCTCAGAGTTGTTGTACAAAGCAAGGACCTTTAGCTTGTGGGAAAGTGAAGAGATTTCTTTGCTATTGGTTGTGAATTTTGCTCTCTACATTTTGGGCAAATTTACAATTTGGGGTTGAAGTCAGAGGACTTTAGAGGAGATCCAAGAGGGAAATGTGAGGGGATGGGAGATCAATCCTCATTTTCAGATGATGTTTGAGTGGATTCAGCACACTGCTGCAGCAAACCAGAATTTGGGATTTTCTTTCCCTGGTCAATTATTTTTTTGTACAAAATTTTTTTTTTTTTTGGTACAAAACCAGGGTTGGCATTTTGGGAATGGTTCCATTCCCCAGTTCAGGATGCCAAATAAGCCCAGGGCCTGGCTGCTGTGTTATTTCTGCTTCTCAGGAGTCACTCTGCACCTTCCAGTGCTGCTGTTCTCCTCATTCCAAAGCCATGGGATCCCAGAGTCATGGAATGGGGTGGCTTGGAAAGGAACATTCACCTCTGCAGAGCTGTAAGGTCCCTCCCAGCCCAACCCGGCCTGCAAAACCAGGATTCTAGAAAATCCCCTTTTGGCTGCTTAATCCCCAGTTGGATCTGGGGCCTGGCTTTCTAAAAATGGAAATTAATATTAAAAGTCGTTCCTTAACACATGTTTATTTTCTAATTTCTAGAATGTACCTATTACACTCTCCAGACACATGTGCTTGATTATAATGATTATCATATGTATTTTCCAAGGCACTCATCACCATAATATCAAATGTCATTAGAGAAATTAGGGAAGAGCAGCAGCATTCCTCCCAAGGAAAAACCAGTTTCCTCCTTTCCCACCACAGTAGTGAGAGCGCAGAAGCTCAGCTGATTTTCTGCCACTTTTGTTTCAGCTCCACACAAAACAACCAAATCCCCTGGGAAATGTGCAGCGTGCACCTGAAGCCAAAAGCTCTGTGAAAATCCCGTGTAAAAATGGCCTGGAACCCAAACCTGGGCCTGGCCACCGAGCCCTGCTTCTCCTCCAGGCACTCCCAGCACACCCTGGCTGTGGGCAGGAGCCGAGGAGGGGGAAAACACAAGGACCTCGGCTCACAGGCCCTGCCTGGAATCCTGCCTGCTGCTCCCGATTCAAAGATTTCCTGATGAAAATTCCGATTTTTGGAGCACAACCCGGTTTCAAGCCCTGGGAGGAGATAAGCGAAGCGCCAAGGGATTTACATGATGCTCCACGTGTCTTCCCAGAGGTGGGACAAACGGATCTGGATTGGTTTAGGAGAGCCCAGGGGGTTTTATTTCAATATTTACTTCTTTAAGCTCCAGCAGAGGAGGGAAACAGCTGGAGATGACACAGCCATCCCCCAGTTCCAGACCTGGCTGCTTTGTCTGGAAAACACGTGTTGGCTTTCAGGGCTGTGTGTGTCCAAGAGAGAGCAGAGCACGCGGGGACCCATGGAGGAAGGAGCACTTGGATGTGGCAGTGCCCTCACAGCTACACCACTCCTTCTCTTTAATTAATTAAAACAAGCCTTGTTCTTCCTCAGCAGCATCACCTTCCCGCCTCCCAGCAGCTCCCAGGGATTTGAGGTCTTGGCTTTGGCTGCTGCTCAGCAGAAGAGTCCTTAAATCCGGTCTGTGTCGTGGGGGTGAAGCAGCAGCAGCAGGGAGCTGCCTTTGGATTGCTGACTCCGACTAAATCCTTGGGTTTTTTCTTCCTTTGCGTCATTTCTGTGATTATTTTTGTGCTTCATATGCTCAAAAATCCCTGGGGAATAGGGGGAAAAAAAATCTCTCTTTTTTTTTTTTTTTTTTTCATATTTTTGCTTTGCAAGTCACTTTGTAAAGAAGCACTTTGGTGTCTTCAGAAGGTTCGAAACCCACCTGTTTCCTGGGAGGAGAGGCAGAGCCCAGTGGGAACTTTAGGGGAAATGAAATATATTGGCCCCACACCTGGGAAGAGGGATTTTGAGCAGGATTTTCAGTCTCAAAGCAGAGATTTCTTTTGCTTGTAGAAGGAGAGCTGGGAGAACAGAGTGTTCCTCCTGCTCTGGCAGGGATTCCTCTCTGCCTCCGTGCATCCCAGGCATGCCAGCAGCGCTCCAGGGAAGGACTCACCTTGGGCAAAACAGACCAGAGCAGGGGCAAAGGGACCGGCGGGGCTTGCGAGGACACTTGAACACTTCTAAGGTCACTTGGATAATCTAATCCTGCTCAGGATGATATCTAGCTCCGGCAGGAACTCTTGGAAGGCTTTAAACAACATCCATCTTCATTATTTCCCACCCTCGCGTCTGTATGATTGATTCCTGCTAAATTTGGTTTAATTGCTCAGAAGGTCTTAAGGAATGACATTTGGAGAGAGCCAAATGGGATGTCTGAGCTCCCCCTGCTGCCACCGAGCACCCGTGCAGTCCCAGCCTGGTTTGGCTCCGAAGGGACCTTAAAGTGTCTCATTCCACCCCCTGTCACCTTCTGCTGTCCCAGGGTGCTCCAAACCCCGTCCAAGCCAGCCAGGGATCCCCACCCAAAATTTCCTCCCAAAATCCCACCTACGCCCGCTGTCCTGGACAGAGCTGACGGGACAGGGAAGGTAAAACTGGAAATAAATCCCCATTTGTGCCCAAAAAATCAATAAGCAGGGAGAGAGCCCCGTCAGGCAGAGGATGGTGGAGCAAATCCGACATTAACTACTCATTATTTACACTCCGCCATCGCCACGAGCCGGTGCGTGGCCACAAAAGCTGCGGCAAGATCCCCATTTCCAAGCAGAGTTTTAATTATTTGTAAAAGCTTTCAATTGTTCACCAGATAATGTCATGGATTGGTCCTCCCAGTGTGAAGTGCAACCGTCCAGAACCCCCACAGTATTATAAATAGGCTTCGGAGCCGGGATTGATTGATGTTTGGCATAAAATCTATTCCTCGGAGCATGTGTATTCCTTCTGTTCACCAGTTTCATACAAATATACTTGGGCTGATTTTTTATTCAAATCTCCAATTTATGTCGGGTTTCGACTGTTAAATATTTAAAGGCTTTTTCATCTTTTTTTTTGCCGTGCGAGGTAGGGAAATCTCGCGCCGAACGCAAACAAGACTCGGAGATTTAGCGCGTTCCTGGGGGGGAGAGAAAAGCTTTATTAATTATATTGAGACTCAAATAATAGTCTTGCCTGACACTAATGTTCCATCAGTTCCAAGCACAAGGATCCTATGGGATAGCTTTAGAGCCCTTATCTGGATCCATTTATGGCTCCATAGAAGGAGGGATTTAATGAACGGCGCTCGGAGTTTGGAGAGAGGCTCGGAGCCGGGCCCATAGCGAGCAGCTATTCCAGGGGAGTCCCTGGCCCTCTGGCAGGAGACATCAAATAAAAGCGAGCCTGGAGGGCTCTTCCAGCAATCCCCGCGCCCGTCCCGCGCTCCCCAGCTGGAGGATTCCTCCTTGCTCCACCCCTGACAGCCGCGCTCTCCGAGGAGCCGCGTCTCTCTGCCCCAGTCTTAGTTAAGTTTGCACTTATCAAATCAATACTCCCAAATAACTTTATCCTGGAATTTTTCTGACATCGGGACTTTTATTCCGTCCGCCCTTTTTTCCCCTGTGGATTTCGCTCTCCTCACCCTGGTGGCTGTGATTAATTCATTTATTCATGTCTTTGCAAGAGTGGGAGTCAGGAGGCCAGACCCAATTATGTCTTATTTATTATTTGGTGTAGTAGAGTAAAATCTGGAGACACAAATGAAACAATGGATGTGTTTTCCTCCTCCCACTGGAAATTCTAATTGCTGCTAGAAACACCACGGCTTACCTGTTGCTCCAGCACCCAAATGGCCCTAAATTGATGTGGGGTTGGTAAGGGAAGGGAATAAAGAGATCACAGGGAGGAAATCAGGCTGCAGGATCTCCACGTCTCACCTAAAAGCTACTTTAGCATTCAGATAATTCACCTGTATTTTGGAAGCGCTGTGAATTCCAACAGAGCTGGGAAAGGTTCCCTTTGGATGGATATCAGGTTTCTGGCTCCCAGTTTGTTACCCTGGCTAAACCGGTGCTTTACTTGGTGCCCCAATCACTGTAATTGTACCTGTAGTGATTTCCCAGGATCTTTTTGTCTCTGGGTGCGGAACCTACACAAGGTCAGGCCCCAAAAGCAAGGGAAAGGGACGTTCCAGTGCTCAGTGGAAGCTTAAACTAGGAATTAATTTATCTCTGGTAGCACTTGACAAAGCTCAGCTCCTGATGCCTCAGCCTTTATAGTCACATCTGTTAGTTTAGAGCATTTATTGGAGGAGCCTTGACAAAGACAAAAACAGATGATGGAAATCTCATCTGTCAAAACTGTTATTAAAGCTGGGAACAGTGTGAGGTTTGGTTTCAATTGAAAGCATCATTTATATTTTATCCAACGTTTTGCAAACAATACCGCTGGGGAAGGATTTGGGGGCCCTCAGTGAGGCCCAGCTCCTGCTCAGGGCTGGAAAGGGGAGTTGCAGCACTGCTGAGTGGGGTTTCGGCGAGTCACAGCAAGGTTCACAGAACAAGCTTTACATGGCACACAACGAAGCGGAGCCCGTTTCCAAAGGCAGCGTCCGATCCCTCGGCTGCCATTGCCGGCACTGATGGCTGCATTAAACTAATGATGGGGAGATCTCCGAGGAGGCAGCCTGGCAACTGGGAACGGGGCTTTCCAAACACTCGGCATTAACCGAACTCTGCTCCATTGGAGTCAAACCCTGCCCGAGTTCAGCGGGAGCAGGAGGAGCGCAGCTTCCCTGGGAGCCCTTCCCAAGGGCCGCCAGCAGCAGCCCTCAGATATTCCTAAAACACCCTGGCATTCTCCTGGGGAAGGGGTTCCTTGTATTGCTTTCCACTGCAATGTTTTATCTAACCTCATTCCAACATTCAAAATATTTCCAAGTCCAAGGCGCTCTGCTGGAAATTTGATTTTTCCCCACAATTTGTGTCTCTATCCCTCCCTGCTGCAGTAATTTGGGGCTGTTAGAGTAGCACTTTCTGATACCTGAACATTTGTATCCCTTCCCTGGGAGCGTTCCCTTGGGGCAGCCTGTGCAATGGATCCTTAAGGATCCTTCAGCCTGGGACCGTGTGATTTTCCACCCTGTGCCCCCAGGAGCAGCTTGGAGCACCTGCAGGGCCACATCTCACCTGGATTTGGGCTCCCAGCCAGGACAGGCAGTAGCAGGCCCAGGAATCAATAGAAATAGAAATAGAACTAGAAATAGAAATAATTATATAGAACTTATAATATATGAATATAGAATATGTAAATAAAATATAAATATATTATATATGATTATATAGAAATATAGATATCGTTATGAATATAAATATATAATATATATTATATATTATTATATAATACATAATATATTAAAATATAAATAAAATAGAGATATAGTGTATATTATATATAATATATAATTATATATAAAGATAGAATATAATATACACTATGATTATATAAATATGAATATAAATATAGAAGGCAAATTCAATATCAATTAAGATAACCAGGATAACGTGTGTGCCTGAGCTCCAGGGCAGCCAGGACTCTCCCTGAGCTCCCTGCCACAGGAAATGCCTATTTTGGGAGCAGGCTATCAGATCCCAGCAGCACATCCCTGCCTGCCAGGCACTACCTTGCCTATCCCTAAATCCCATCCAACTTCAGTGCTCAACTTCAGCTTTCTTGGGATGGGCTCTGGCTGCCTCCTACTCGTGCCTTTCTATCCTTAGCAGGATTCACAGGCTTTCAGCTCCCTCACACTTCTCGCTCTCTAATCTTAGTGCTGCTGCCAGCTTTAGGGAGGATTCGAGCTCCAGGGTCTCTCACTTGTGTGCAGGCTCTTTCTGGGACACAGCCAAGTAGGTGAAAACCTCGGCGAGGGGGAAGGGGAGAGCTGGGACCGCTCCCAGATGTGGCAGCCTGGAGCTAAACCTGCCTCAGGATCCCGTGCTGCTTTCCTGAGGTGCTCAGAGGGCTCTGGGCAGGAGCAGATGGCAGCTGGGCGGCTCTGGAGCACCTGGCATTGTGACCCTTGTTCTGGGGGTTTCAGCACACACGGGACAAAGATCCATTCCCTGGCTTTGGAGCTGCCTCACTGCTCCCAGCCTGGTGATCCCATGGGCCACAAGCTGCTCCTCTGGCAGGTGTCTCCTGCTTCGTCTCTCTTTGCTCCCAAGGGTGTCTGTGCAGGTTGGATCAACTCTCCAGGCTTCCCCAAATAAAACCTTCCAAGGTGGCTGCTCTGCCACGTGTTCCCACTGAGGGGGAAGCCATTCCTGCATCTCTCCTGCTGCCCACAGAAACTGTGGCTGCTCCAGCCCTGGAATTATTCAAGGCCAGCTTGGAATAGTGGAAAGTGTCCCTCTGATGGCAGGGAGAAGTTCCTTGAGGTCCCTGCCAGTCCAGCAGCTCTGTCCTGTGTCTGCAGCTGGGAATTGGGTGCAGGGAGGCACCAAGGGCCAGGAGAAGCTGCCCAGGGTTTGCTGTCCCTCACCCTGTGGCTGCAGCTGGGAATTGGGTGCAGGAAGGCACCAAGGGCCAGGAGAAGCTGCCCAGGGTTTGGCAGAGCTGCTGTTCCTCACTCACCCTGTGGCTGCAGCTGGGAATTGGGTGCAGGAAGGCACCAAGGGCCAGGAGAAGCTGCCCAGGGTTTGCTGTTCCTCACCCTGTGACTGCAGCTGGGAATTGGGTGCAGGAAGGCACCAAGGGCCAGGAGAAGCTGCCCAGGGTTTGCTGTTCCTCACTCACCCTGTGGCTGCAGCTGGGAATTGGGTGCAGGAAGGCACCAAGGGCCAGGAGAAGCTGCCCAGGGTTTGGCAGAGCTGCTGTTCCTCACTCACCCTGTGGCTGCAGCTGGGAATTGGGTGCAGGAAGGCACCAAGGGCCAGGCCAAGCTGCCCAGGGTTTGGCAGAGCTGCTGCTCCTCGCTGAGCTGTATTCTGAATTCCCACATATCCCTGTTCCCATGGCTGGGATGACGTTTGCCCGGCATGATTCATGCTGTCAATTCCTGCCTGGAGCTGCACCCAGGAATTTATTTTGGGATACCTACCCGGAGGATGGAGATGCAGGGAAAACACTCCTGTGCCAACTGCAAAGGCAGGAGCACTTTGGCTTTCCCTCATTCAGGAGTGGTCAGGCCTGGAGCAGGTGGAATTTCTGCTCAGGCCGTGTTTTTACACCCAGAGGAGGCTGGAAGTTGTTACTCTGACCAAATCAATGCTGTGAGAGCTCTGTGGCTCCAGAATAAACTGATCCCGTGGTTTCCTTGGTGCATGGTCAGAGTCAGCCCTCAGGAGCTTCCTGTGGTGCAGGCAAATATTATCCTGCTTTTCCAAGAAGAAAACCAGGACGTGGCCCTGATTCTGAGACCCATGCCAGTCTTTAACTGAAATGTTTAAATAGGGGATGATCCTTAGGGATGGCAGCTCTGCTAACTGCTGGAAATCAGGATATGTGCAGGGACAGCAGACACTCACAGGGAGCAGTGGGCACTATTTTATAATCATATTGCAAAGGATAAATAAAATATTGCGACAAAAGGTGGGAATGAAATGGAAATAACAACAAGTTAACTTGGTTGTGTTTATGCAGGAGTTCAGCTGCTCCTAAACTCCATGGCCTGGGAGGAAATGCCTTGTTCAGCCTCACTCTCGGGGTATTTGACTCATGAAAACTCCATGTAACCTTGGGTTTGGAATACTAAAATCCCCCTGGAATATTTATTCATGTGAAATGTGCAGCTGAAAGAGCCATTGTGAGCTGGGGCTTGCAAGTGGAATATTTGCCTGGCTTTGGCAAGGAGGAATATCGTAAAGAATTCGGGGAGTGGAATTGGATTCCTGGTTTTCCTGGGCCTGGTGGCCTTCCTGGGGCTGTTTTCTTTGGGCTGCCTGCCTCGGTTATGTCATGGCTCTTTTTGCTAATGAAGCACCCGGGCCAGCCTGGAGTTAGCAGAGAGGAAGTGGGGGTGATGGAAAAGAGGGGGCAGAGCCCGCCCTGTACCTGTGTTTTTGCATGGGGAGCCCCTCAGGTGAGCACAGGAGTGTTGCTGTTTATTAGGCACATCCATTCCATAATTACTTGGCAAATAGGATCATTATATCTGGAGTTACGGAGCACTTCAAACATTAATTGCCACCTAACTTGCAGATTTCAGCTCTGATACACAAACCTAATCATCACTCATTAAGTATTAAAGAAGAGAGCACTGCAAATATATTAAATTACTGCAGATCACTGATTAAACCAAATCCTTGGGAATTCCTAAAAGCCTCCTGAGGCACTGGGATTCACTTCCAAGTGACCATTGGGAATTTAGGCTCTGAACACAATGGAATGGTTTAGTGGAACTGGGGAATCCCTCAATGATTTGGGTTTAAGGGTGTGAAAAACGCCACTCACTTGGTTTTAAAATTAGAAAAGTTTCATAATAATCAAATGGTTAGAAAAATAGGAATACAGTTGGAGTAACAACAATTTGGACAATTTGAATTAGGCCAATATGAGACAATAAAGACAAAGAGTTATGGATGTCTGGGTGCCTTTTCTGGGCAGCACAAGCCCGGAATTCACAGAGGATTAGCCCTTAAAAACAACAGCCTGTTGCACATTCATACACCTCATCCACGGTGCATAAATTCCATTCAAACACAGGATTCTGTCTGGGCATCCTCAGCTTCTTCCTCACAATCCTGACAGCGCCCTCGTTTCTTCTGATAATGGGCAATAAATTCCTTTTCTCTGAAAGATTCAGGTGTCCTGTGCAAGTCCTTTCTTTCAGAAAAGCACCCTCCACAGCATCGTTTCTGTTTGAACATTTTGTTATAACCTAAAACTACATTTAAGAGAATGAACACAGCATCACCTTCTAACACAACACATCCAATATGAATTGGAATATTTGCCCAAAGCCCATCATCAAATACAAGCATTTTTCACCGGGGACCCTAAATCCCATGCTGTGCCGGAAGCAGGGACACCTTGCACCGGTCTGGGCTGCTCCAAGCCCTGTCCCAGCCAGGCACTGGAGCCACCCCAGCTCCTGTGCGTGCTCTGCAGCTCTCTGAGAATGGCTTTGGGATGGGCAAACGCAGCAGGGAAATGGGGAGAGGCAAGGGCTGTGTCCAGCCACCCGCCACGGTGCTCTGCAGTCACCTTCCCAAGGTTTCTGCCCAAAAATAGCCTGAAAGGACTTGGAGAGGGCCCCAAGCTCACCCTCATTCCCGGCTCCACACTGGGTCCTGTCCTATGGCAACACATGGACAATGAGCATCATCTCATGGAGAGCTTCATCCCTGCCTTCAGCTGCAATATTTAGAGGCAATTCCAGGCCTCAGCCTGATTTTCATCCTTTTTCAGCCTGGCTTGGAACAGTTTCTCTGGGCTAGCTGGGCCCGTGCCTCAGAGATGTTTGTGTTTTCTGTGGGTAGTTCAGCATTTCCTTCCCCGAAATGCCCCCCAGAGCCTGCCAGCAGCCGATTCCCTTGCAGTGAGCAGCTCCAGGTGCTCCAGCGGATGCTTTGGAAGACTCTGCCTTGCTGGGGCTCTGTTCAGACATTTCCAGCTTTGACAAACGGCCCAAACTCCACGGATTTTACATTCTCCCCATTTTCCCTTTCCAAAATCACTTTTAGCAGGCCAACATTCCATGAAAAGCAACCTCCACATGCATCCATCCATCCATCCATCCATCCATCCCACCCTTCTCTTTTATGGCCCTGACTCCATTTGCTGCGCTGCCCAGGCTGGGGATGGAGCCATCCCACCTGTCCAAGTGCTTCTGTCGCTTTTCCAGGGATTTTACAGCAGCCTGCAGATGGCTGCATCCTGCACGTGCCTTTTCCAGAGGGCTGGGAGCTCCAGCCAGCTTCCCTAAATCCTCCTGTGCCAGGGAGAGTGCCCAGTGTGGGGGGAAAACAGCAGCACAGGGAGCTGATCCTTCTGGGAGCCATGGAATATCCAGGGCTGATCCTTCTGGAATCATGGAATATCCAGGGAACCATGGAATATCCAGGGCTGATCCTTCTGGGATCCATGGAATATCCAGGGCTGATCCTTCTGGGATCCATGGAATATCCAGGGCTGATCCTTCTGGAATCATGGAATATCCAGGGAACCATGGAATATCCAGGGCTGATCCTTCTGGGAACCATGGAATATCCAGGGAACCATGGAATATCCAGGGCTGATCCTTCTGGAATCATGGAATATCCAGGGAACCATGGAATATCCAGGGCTGATCCTTCTGGGAGCCATGGAATATCCAGGGCTGATCCTTCTGGGAGCCATGGAATATCCAGGGAACCATGGAATATCCAGGGCTGATCCTTCTGGGAGCCATGGAATATCCAGGGCTGATCCTTCTGGGATCCATGGAATATCCAGGGAACCATGGAATATCCAGGGCTGATCCTTCTGGGAGCCATGGAATATCCAGGGAACCATGGAATATCCAGGGCTGATCCTTCTGGGAGCCATGGAATATCCAGGGCTGATCCTTCTGGGAGCCATGGAATATCCAGGGAACCATGGAATATCCAGGGCTGATCCTTCTGGGAGCCATGGAATATCCAGGGAACCATGGAATATCCAGGGCTGATCCTTCTGGAACCATGGAATATCCAGGGCTGATCCTTATGGGAATCATGGAATATCCAGAATCTTGGAGAGGCTTTTCCTGCAGGGAAATCTCCTTGCTGAAGTCCAGGGCAAGAAGAAGCGGCCTCAAGCTGCAGCAGGAGAGGTTTAGCTTGGATATTTGGGAAAAGTTCTCCATGGAAAAGGGAAAATTTGGTTATAAACCGCCAAAGACTTTGCCATAAGAAGCTGCACTGGAATTCAGAGTCAGGAGCAATGGCTGGGATCTGTGGGATGGGGCTGGGATCTGTGGGATGGGGCTGGGATCTGTGGGATGGGGCTGGGATCTGTAGGATGGGGTTTTTGGAGGTGCTGGCTGGGATCTATGGGATGGGGTTTTCGGAAGTGAAGAGCACTGGCTGTGGGGTCTGTGGGATGGGGTTTTTGGAGATGCTGTCTGGGGTCTGTGGGATGGGGTTTTCAGGAGTCAGGAGCACTGGCTGTGGGATCTGTGGGATGGGGTTTTTGGAGATGCTGTCTGGGGTCTGTGGGATGGGGTTTTTGTGAGTGAGGAACACTGGCTGTGGGATCTGTGGGATGGGGTTTTTGGAGGTGCTGGCTGGGATCTGTGGGACGGGGTTTTTGTGAGTGAAGAGCACTGGCTGTGGGATCTGTGGGACGGGGTTTTTGGAGGTGCTGGCTGGGGTCTGTGGGACGGGGTTTTCAGGAGTCAGGAGCACTGGCTGTGGGATCTGTGGGACGGGGTTTTTGTGAGTCAGGAGCACTGGCTGTGGGGAATCTGTGGGACGGGGTTTTTGTGAGTGAGGAGCACTGGCTGTGGGATCTGTGGGACGGGGTTTTTGGAGGTGCTGGCTGGGATCTGTGGGACGGGGTTTTCGGGAGAAGGCCGCAGCGCTGTGCTGCAGAGCCCCTTCCATCCCCTGCCACAGCCACCTGTCAGTGCCGTGCTGCAGCACAGGAAACACTGGGAGCTCAGGAACTCCCATCATCCCAAACACGGCACCGCAGGCGGCTCTGGCTGCGAACGCAGACAATGTTCTGCCAGCCCAGCTCCTGAATATTTCATGGAGCAGCACAAGCTGCAGTGCTCCATCCTCCAGAGCTCCAGATCCCCGGGAAGGATCCCTGGATTCACCTGTGTCCCTCTCCTGGCTCCTTCTGGGGAGCAGAGCACAAAGCAGTGGGGCTGCCCGGGGGATCGTGTGGGGTTCCGGTGTGGTTGGGATTCTGCTTCCCCGCTGGGATTGCAGAGATCCAGTCTGGATACCCTGAGGCTGCCACTGAGCCCTCTCCCAGCCCAGATTAGTTGATCTTCACTAATATTTACAGTAGGAACAGCATTTCACCGAGATTAACAAACTTCTTGGCAGCTTTGGAGTTTGGAAATGAAGGGAAAGGCTTGGGAAAAGGGGACTGGGGATGATACACAGGGAAATGGAGTTGGGAGAATTTATCCTCTTCATTAAAAGGCACTAAGACCTTCATCTCTGGTATTTAATGTACCAAATTCAATATTCTCCACGGAGTTTGCATCTAAAAAATAGCAATATCATCTTTTGAAAGAAGGGAGGGAAGGAGGAGGCAAAGTTTGAGCTGAACCACACGCATTAATAACTTCCCCCCCTTCCCACATCCAACCTCCGGGAAATATTTGCCAGGGAACAACAAACTCCTTGCAAGAGCTGAAGGATTTTCTCCCCATGCAAGCTGTGTTTTGTTTCCACACAGAACCACAGAATTCTTTGGGTTGGAAGGGCCGTAAAGATCATCTCATCGCAACACCCGAATCAGGATTTCCAGGAAGGAAAAATTCAGAATCCTTTGGAAAAAGCTGAGAGTTTTGCAAAGCCTGGGGCTAGAAATGAAGGAAAAACTTGAATAATAAAAGCCACAGCAGCTAAAATCAAATTACCCTGAGCGGGGCAATAGGTTTGTGCTGCTGGACGCTGGAAATGAGGGAGGAAAGGGAAATGTGGGATTGTTCTGTCCTTGTCATTCCAAAGTGTGGAACAAACCCCACTAAAGAGAAATTTCTCAGGAGTTCCCTGCAAAGCTCCTGCCCCAGGAAATGCCAGGAACCACAGGGGTTGTGCACAGCAGCTGATGGCTGGGGACAAGCTCCTGCCCTGGCACCAGCCTGGGCCACACGCCATGCCAGGGGTGCCATCCTATAGGACAGTGCCATCCACAGGAGGTGCCATCCTATAGGACAGTGCCATCCACAGGAGGTGCCATCCACAGGAGGTGCCATCCACAGAGGGTGCCATCCACAGAAGGTGCCATCCATAGTGGGTGCCATCCATAGTGGGTGCCATCCACAGGAGGTGCCATCCACAGGAGGTGCCATCCATAGTGGGTGCCATCCACAGAGGGTGC
This sequence comes from Molothrus ater, assembly GCF_012460135.2. Taxonomy (NCBI): domain Eukaryota; kingdom Metazoa; phylum Chordata; class Aves; order Passeriformes; family Icteridae; genus Molothrus; species Molothrus ater. Next base: position 74,702 of record NC_050511.2, read on the forward strand.
CATCCACAGGGGGTGCCATCCACAGAGGGTGCCATCCCATAGGAGGGTGCCATCCATAGTGGGTGCCATCCACAGAGGGTGCCATCCATAGTGGGTGCCATCCACAGAGGGTGCCATCCACAGGAGGTGCCATCCACAGGAGGTGCCATCCACAGGAGGTGCCATCCATAGGAGGGTGCCATCCATAGTGGGTGTCATCCACAGAGGGTGCCATCCACAGAGGGTGCCATCCACAGGGGGTGCCATCCACAGGGGGTGCCATCCCATAGGAGGGTGCCATCCATAGTGGGTGCCATCCACAGAGGGTGCCATCCACAGGGGGTGCCATCCACAGGGGGTGCCATCCCATAGGAGGGTGCCATCCATAGTGGGTGCCATCCACAGAGGGTGCCATCCACAGGGGGTGCCATCCACAGGGGGTGCCATCCCATAGGAGGGTGCCATCCATAGTGGGTGCCATCCACAGAGGGTGCCATCTCACAGGAGGGTGCCCCCAAGGAGGGCGTCCCCAAGGAGGATGCCCATTACGAGGGTGCCCATTACGAGGGTGCCATCCCATAGGAAGGCACCATCCCAGTGGAAGGTGCCATCCACAGGAGGATGCCATCTACAGGGGGTGCCATCCCACAAGAGGGCGCCCCCAAGGAGGGTGCCCATTATGAGGGTGCCCATTACGAGGGTGCCATCCCATAGGAAGGCGCCATCCCAGTGGAAGGTGTCTCCAAGGAGGGTGCCATCCACAGGAGAATGCCATCCCAGAGGAAGGTGCTGTCCCCGAGCAAGGTGCCATCCTAGAGAAGGGTGCCATCCCATAGGAGGGTGTCCCCAGCAGGGTGTCCCCAGCAGAGTGTCCCCAGCAGAGTGTCCCCAGCAGGGTGCCCCAGTGTCCCCAAGCAGGGTGTCCCCATCAGGGTGTCCCCAGCAGGGTGCCCCAGTGTCCCCAAGCAGGGTGTCCCCATCAGGGTGTCCCCAGCAGGGTGTCCCCACTGTCCCCATCAGGGTGCCCCAGTGTCCCCGTCAGGGTGTCCCCATCATGGTGCCCCAGTGTCCCCACCAGGGTGTCCCAGTGTCCCCATCATGGTGCCCCAGTGTCCCCACCAGGGTGTCCCAGTGTCCCCATCAGGGTGCCCCAGTGTCCCCACCAGGGTGCCCCAGTGTCCCCAAGCAGGGTGTCCCCATCAGGGTGTCCCCAGCAGGGTGTCCCCACTGTCCCCATCAGGGTGCCCCAGTGTCCCCAGCAGGGTGTCCCCATCAGGGTGTCCCCACTGTCCCCATCAGGGTGCCCCAGTGTCCCCAAGCAGGGTGTCCCCATCAGGGTGCCCCAGTGTCCCCATCAGGGTGCCCCAGTGTCCCCACCAGGGTGTCCCCATGAGGGTGCCCCAGTGTCCCCATCAGGGTGTCCCCATGGGGGTGCCCCAGTGTCCCCAGTGTCCCCGCGGTGCCAGCCGCCCCGGCTCGGCAGCAGGACGCGAACCAAGACACACCGGGGATGTCAAAGCTTGGCTGCACGTCTCAGCCAATCACTCCCAAATAAATTAACCATGGCGCTGCCTAATAGGATCCACCTGCTTTCCTGCCAGCCCCTACCTGAACCCCCCTTTGATTAAATGTCAAAAGCCTGCCTCGTGCCTGCAGATTGCACTGAAGGCGGATAACAGAAAGGTTCCTCCTGTGACTCCATAAAACTGAAATAAATTCCACTGGCATCTTGTAAATTTTTATTTTCTACAATGACTGCAGGCCCCATCTGCGACCCAGCTGTTATTAGAAGGGAAAGCGTTGGCCCTTCTGCATTACAAAACAGCATAGAACAGTAATTGCCAGTGGAAGAGATTAAGTGTAGACACTAAAAATGTTTACTCGCAATGAATATGCATAACGATGGGTAGGAAACAGCCCTGGAAGATTAAAAAGAGAGAAGGGTTTGTTTACAAGGCTGGGAAAAAAAAAAGAGGGGAATGTCAGTTGGCCCCAAGCCTGAAATAGGAACGAAAAACCTTTGGGCAAGGCATTAGGGAGAAAAACAGATGGTTTGTGAACCTTTTATTAGATAGAAAAATCATTAATCAAGCCCAGGCTGGAAATGGCAGGGTTTTGGGTAGTTCAGAGCCGAGTTTATTTTTTCTTAAAGCGACAGCGCGGCGCTCCCGGCAGCCCTGGGAGCACATCCCGCTCCAGCTCCGCGCTCCCACCGAGGAAATCCCTCAGTAGGGTTTCACATTTCAGCACCTGTTTCGCCCCGCTCGGAAAAAACACCAGAAAGGAGCGGGAGGAGGAGCAGGAGGAGGGGGGCGAGCGCAGCCTGGGCTCTTTTTTCACGCTTGTTCCGACTCGCGGCTGGGAGCGGGGGGGAAATTTAGGGAATACAAAAAGCGTTCACAGCCTCCAACAGCTCCTGCTCCCCCGATTTGGGGGCTAAAACGCTACAGAAAATTCATTAAATCCTAGAAATAGCATGGAGGTGCTGGAACCCTCCCGCTGAGCATCCCAGTGTCCTCACTGCATCCTTGGGATGGTGCCATGGAAGAAATTCCAGATCTGGGGGGTTTTAGACATTTTATAAGGGACAGGAGGGAAATGAAAAATGATCTCAGTTGTCCAGATTTGAACAGCTCGGACTGGGAGCAGTGTCAGAGGCCGAGCTTTCACCTTCTGACGGTGTTTGTGGCGTTAGAAATGGGGGCTAAACCCCCAGATTTACCTGCAGTTTGTATTTACAGCACCGAGATCTCCGCTTGGGCTGGGAGCAGCTGAGAAATGCAAACATGCAAAGCTGGAAACATCTCTGAAAACATGGAAGTCAATAAGACAACATTAGGAACGAGCCACAACATTTTTACCAGCAAAGTCAGAGCCCGAAATCGAGCCAAAAATGCTTTCTTTGGGGAATAAAAGGGAACAGCTTCTTCCTCCGATGGCTTTTGTAGCACAGAGGAGCTGCCCACACATTTCCTAATAGCTGGGAGATGAACTTCCTAAAACATATGAGCTCCATCAGAGGCGAGGGAGGGAGGGAGAAGGGAGAGGGGGGAAGTACAAACTGATCTTTGTAAGAAAGAGTAGCTGGGATTGCAAGGCTTGCATATGTTACAGCACATCATTAATAACAGTGATCAAAAGCACGGGAACATCTCGGCAGCTGCAGCGAATTATTGGAGAAATTGGAATTTTCAAATGAGCTCACACTTCGGGGGAAAAAGGGGAAAAAAACCCCAAGGGCACCGGGGTCAGGTCACTCTGCAGAGCCCCAATGGGGCTGGAGGAAGAACAAATTGGGAAAAACGGGGTGAAAACCCCAGATGTGCTCAGAGAACATGGAAGGATGTGGATGGAACGGGGTGGGAATGGATGGGAGCCCTGCAGCTCCCTCATCTCTCAGGGATAACAATTCCCAGTTTTGGGCTTTTGGGTTTTTGTAGAGCCCCAATGGGGCTGGAGGAATAAATTAGGAGAAAAGGGGTGAAAACCCCAGATGTGCTCAGAGCACTGGGGTGGAACGGGGTGGGAATGGATGGGAGCCCTGCAGCTCCCTCATCTCTCGGGGATAACAATTCCCAGTTCTGGGTTTGGGAGTGGCAGGGATGCGGCGCTTGGGGTTTGTTTGACAAAGGCCGGGGCCGGGCCAGGCTCGGCCCTCGGGCGGTAAAATTCCATTTAGGACGAGATAAACCTTCCCGGGAAGGCTGGGAGCATCCTGTCCCCACCTGTGGCAGGGCAGAAATCGTTGCCCATATCCAAGCTCCAGGCCCCGATGGAATTAATTGGCTGTGGAGAGAGCAGCGCTCAGCGGGAGCTGAAGGTGACGCGAGGAAAAGTCTTTAAAGATCGAGGTTTGATCTGGAAATAAAAGGCTCGGCGAGCCCCCTCCTTCTTTTCCGAGGCATGTTTTTGTAATTCCGAGCAGCTCCGCCGGCTCGGGTTGCACATCTGCGTGCCGCGTGTGATGCTGCGGCAGTAAAAGTCCAGGTGTTCGGGCTTTTTAAAGGAGCCGTCTCCAAAAGCAGCAGCTCCGCCCTCGGCGAGGCGAGGGTTAAACGGCAGAGAAGGGCCGCTCGTGACTTCCGTGCTCTCCCATCTGCTGGGAACCCTGCAACCCATTTGGAAATGAATTTTTCAGTCGGAATTTTTCAGACAGCTTGAGCCGCGCTCGCACATGTCTCCAGCGACGGGCTGATTGCAAAGGCATTAAGTATGTATGGCCATCCTGGCCGCCGTGAGCTCTTGCCGCACTTTATTCCGTAATTATCATCACATTAGGTTGGTAAATAATGTTGACACATGCTTCCCGAACAGCTGGAGAGTGTCCGTGTGACACCCGGAAAGGCAGGACGGCTCCGCTCCCTCACCGGCCGCGCAGGGAAACTTCTCCTGCCCGCAAAAGGCCTCCGAGCAAGCTCTGATCCGCGAGGTTTGCAGATTGCTCTGATTAAATCTGATTTGTCCGAGGCGGGAACCGCGCCGCTATCCCGGGCCAGCCATGGCGGGGCCGAATTTGCAGCTCCCTGTCACATTGTCACAATTGTGACAAATTCCAGCGCTGCCGGAAGGGGTGTCCTGCTCTGCCCGAACACCGGGATCACTCCCGGCAGCAATCTGCAGCTCTAGAGCAAGGCTTTGTCTCAGAAATTCGGGTGAATTCATTTCTAGAATGACAATTTGCAGTGGGTGGAAAAGGTGAAGTGACCAATTCCTGCCACGGGGCCCTGGAGCCGCTGCTCCTTGGCTTTGTCTCAGAAATTCGGGTGAATTCATTTCTAGAATGAAGGTTTGCAGTGGGTGGAAAAGGTGAAATGACCAATTCCTGCCACAGAGCTCTGGAGCCGCTGCTCCTTGGCTTTGTCTCAGAAATTCGGGTGAATTCATTTCTAGAATGAAGGTTTGCAGTGGGTGGAAAAGGTGAAATGACCAATTCCTGCCACAGAGCTCTGGAGCCGCTGCTCCTTGGCTTTGTCTCAGAAATTCGGGTGAATTCATTTCTAGAATGAAGGTTTGCAGTGGGTGGAGAAGGTGAAATGACCAATTCCTGCCACATTCCTTTGGAGCTGCTCCCCAAAGTGGGAATTTGCTGCCCCTTCCCACATCCCTGGGGATTGCAGCACAGGCCTCAGGAAATTCCATTGCTGAGACTTTGATTCATTCCAGGAGGAAGAAAGGGGGAAAAGGAGAAGCTGCTTGGAGTTGTATTTTTCTAAGTTCTATTTTTAGGCAGAAATTGCCCTTTTGGTCCAACAGCTGGCTCCTTTGGAGCAGGCACTGGATTAAAGGACAAACCTGGGTATTTAACTGACAAGGCAAAAAA